>NC_086101.1:27576550-27876550 GCF_963921235.1 Mobula hypostoma
CACTACCGACGTCAAACTTACCGGCCTATAATTTCCTGGCTTACTTTTCGATCCGTTTTTAAACAACGGAACAACATGAGCCATTCTCCAATCCTCCGGCACCTCACCGGTAGACACCGACATTTTAAATATATCTGCCAGGGCCCCTGCATTTTCAACACTAGTCTCCTTCAAGGTCGGAGGGAATATCCTGTCAGGTCCTGGGGATTTATCCACTTTAATTTGTCTCAATATAGCAAGCACCTCCTCCTTTTCAATCTGTATAGTTTCCATGATCTCACTACTCGTTTCCCTTAATTCCATAAACTTCATGCCAGTTTCCTTAGTAAATACAGACGCAAAAAACCCATTTAAGATCTCCCCCATTTTTTTGGTTCCGCACATAGCCGACAACTCTGATCTTCAAGGGGACCAATTTTATCCCTTGATATACCTTAATATACCTGTAAAAGCTCTTTGGATTATCCTTCACTTTGACTGCCAAGGCAACCTCATGTCTTCCTTTAGCCCTCCTGATTTCTTTCTTAAGTATTTTCTTACATTTCTTCTACTCCTCAAGCACCTTATTTACTCCCTATTTCCTATACATGTCATACAACTCTCTCTTCTTCTTTATGAGAGTTGCGATATCCCTTGAGAACCAAGGTTCCTTATTCCTATTCACTTTGCCTTTAATCCTGACAGGAACATACAAGCTCTGCAGTCTCAAAATTTCTCCTTTGAAGGCTTCCCACTTACCGATCACATCCTTGCCAGAGAACAACCTGTCCCAATCCATGCTTTTTAGATCCTTTCTCATTTCTTCGAATTTGGCCTTCTTCCAGTTCAGAACCTCAACCCTAGGACCAGATCTATCCTTGTCCATGATCAAGTTGAAACTAATGGTGTTATGATCACTGGAACCAAAGTGCTCCCCTACACAGACCTCTGTCACTTGTCCTAACTCCTTTCCTAACAGGAGATCCAATATTGCATCCCCTGTAGTTGGTCCTGTTACGTACCCCGTAACTGGGTTGCCAAACCAGCAGAAATGGATCACTCAGTTGGAGTCTGGAGTACTAGAACTAAGAAACTTTTATTAAAGAAACAAGCAACACAGTAATCGGAAGGATAATAAATGCAACAGTTCAGCGATGATAAACACACATGTGCACAGAATTAAGATAACAGCATCAATCAAGCTCTATCGTTGTCTAGGGGTAAATGACCAAATTTCAAAGTGACTCAAAGTTCAGTTCGCAGTAATCGTTGCCATGGCGATGGACAACGTGGGGGGAAGAGAGAGATAGAACAGGAACAACGGATCATTCAGAACGGCTTCACTCACAGACCGGCGAGATTTCTCACAAGCAACTTTTGGGCGGGTCCTTGGTGTTGTCACCTGAGGTCACCGACTGTGACCCCTCCTCCAGATGTGGTCGATCGTCTGCAGTGAACCCGGCACCCAGGCAAGGGCGGACACACACCGGGTTCCCGCTGATCGTACCTTTCCACCCTGGTCGTTATCTGATACTTCTCACCCACTCGTGAGAGGCGCACCGCTTCCAGGGTCTCGTTACCTCGGGTGGCGTGTCTGCTGCCTTAGCAAACCTGTCCCTTTTTATCCCCCTGCTGGGGCATCGCCTGTCCACCACTTCAAACAGTTCAGGGTTCAAAGGGGGAGCCGCTCCAGACAGCTCTCTCTCCCCCGTTCCTTCATTACACATCTCCAGACGCTGCTCCATTGTTCCTTATCTCTCCTTCCCCTGAGGGCAGGTGGCAGACCAACTGCTGATGCCACTGATGCTAGCCCAGGCCAGCAAACATCTTAATTTTATGTGTATTCTCGTCACAGTCCCTCTATATATTGATTTAGAAAACTTTCCTGAACACATTTTACAAACTCTAAACTTTCTAGACCCCTAACAGTATGGGAGTCCCAATCAATATGTGGAAAATTAAAATCCCCTACCACCACAACTTTATGTTTCCTGCAGTTGCCTGCTATCTCTCTGCAGATTTGCTCCTCCAATTCTCACTGATTATTGGGTGGTCTGTAATACAACCCCACTAATGTGGCCATACCTTTCCTGTTTCTCAGCTCCACCCATAAGGACTCAGTAGACAAGCTCTCTAATCTGTCCTACCTGAGCACTGCTGTAACATTTTCACTAACAAGCAATACTACCCGCCCATCTTTCATTCCTCTGCCTCTATCACATCTGAAACATCGGAACCCTGGAATATTAAGCTGCCAGTCCTGCTGTAGCCAAGTTTCACTAATTGTTATAACGTCATAATTCCACACGTCAATCCACGCCCTCAACTCGTCTGCCTTCCCCGCAATACTCCTAGCATTGAAATATATACACCCCAGAAGATTTTTACCACCACTCACAACCTTTCTATTTGCGGCTTTGCTTGAACTTTTAACATCATTTATTTTCACCCCAGCCACACTGTCAGCTCTGGCACTCTGGTTCCCATCCCCCTGCAAATCTAGTTTAAAGTCTCCCCAATAGCACTAACAAACCTCCCTGAAAGGATATTGTTCCCCTTGTAGTTCAAGTGTAACCCGTCTCTCTTGTACAGGTCCCACCTGCCCCAGAAGAGGTCCCAATGATCCTGAAATCTGAAACCCTGCCCCCTGCACCAGTTCCTCAGCCACTTGTTCATCCTCCAGAGCATCCTATTCTTACCCTCACTGGCACCTAGCACAGGTAGCAATCCTGAGATTACCACCCTCGAGGTCCTGCTTTTCAACTTCCTACCAAGCTCTCTATACTCAGTCTCCAGGACCTCCTCACTCTTCCTTGCTATGTCATTGGTACCGATGTGCACCACGACATCTGGCTGATCACCCTCCCACTTCAGAATGTCATGCAATTGATCAGAGACGTCCTTGATCCTGGCACCCGGGAGGCAACAAACCATCTTGGATTCTCTGTCACCACCACGGAACCTCCTATCTGCACCTCTACCTATCGAGTCCCCTATCACTACCGCTCTCCTCTTTTTCCACCCTCCCTTCTGCACTGCAGAACTGGATTCAGTGTCAGAGATCCGGCTACTGCAGCTAATCCCAGGTAAGTCATCCCCCACAACAGTATCCAATACGGTATACTTGTTGTTGAGGGGAATGGCCACAGGGGAACCCTGCTCTGCCTGCCCTTTCCTCTTCCCTCACCTGAAAGTGACCCAATTTCCTGTCCTCTGCTCCTTTGGCGTAACTACCTCCCTGTAGCTACTATCTATAATCTCCTCATTCTCCCAAATGATCCAGAGGTCATCCAGCTCCTGCTCCAGTTCCCTAACGCGGTTTGTTAGGAGATGCAGCTAGATGCACTTCTTGCAGGTGTTGTTGTCAGGGACACCGGAGGGCACCCTGACTTCCCACATCCTGCAAGAGGAGCATTCCAACATCCTGCCTGGCATTCTCTCTACTCTGAACAATCTGAACAAAAAACTTACCGGAACCTACCCTGGCCTCTGCCTGTTCTCGCTGAAGCCTGTTGAGCCAAAGCCGTCCCACTCTGTTCCCTCTCACTCCGCTGCCCGCTGTATATGGTGGTCTGTTTTTAAACCTTGGCGCACTACGTCACGCGCCTGCGCAGTGCAGACCCTTCTCCCCGAGCAGTGTTTTAAAAAAAGACTTTCTGCACGCGATTTCTTCACTCCCTTCTTCTCAGCTGCTTGCTTCGACTGAAACAAGAACTGTTGAAAATTTCCCCTTTTAAACCTTGGCACGCTACGTCACGTGCCTGCACAATGCAGACCCTTCTCCCCGAGCAGTGTTTAAAAAAGACTTTTTGCACCCAATTTCTTTACTCCCTTCTTCTCAGCTGTTTGCTTCGACTGAAACAAGAACCATGGATGTTGGACTATCTGAAGTTGGTGGGTCCCTGGATCAGAGGTCTGTGTGAACAGGAGGCATGAGGGTCGGTGAGTCTATGAACTCAGTGTTTGAGGTCTGGATATCAGGGTCCCTTCGTCAGGTAGTTCAGGGGTGATGACAAAGATCAAGGCTGAAGGCCGATCATAAGTTTGGAAGTCTTGGTCTGATGGATGAAAGCTGGAGGCTGGAGAGCCAGAGGGCTGTCCTGGGACCGGAGGGTTGTCCGTGTGTGTGGTGTGTGGGAGGAAGTTTTGCAGTTGGCGTTTTGTTGATTGCTGTGTTCTGCTTTGGTTGTGTTGTGCTGCACACTGTGGGCATGCAATGTTGGCACCGGAAAGTGTGGGGGCACCATCGGGCTGCCCCAGCACATCCTCAGGTTGTGCTGGTTGTTAATGCAAACAACGCATTTCACTGTATGTTTCAATGTAGATGTGATCAATCAATAAATGAATCTGAATCAAGGGCATCTTGAAGGCTCAGAGCCTCAAGAAGGCAACATCCACTCTTAAAGACCCTCACCATCTCGGACATGTCTTCTTCGCTTGGCTGCCATTGGAGAGGAAGTACGGGTGCTGGAATACCAACACCTCAGTGTTTTAAGAACAGCTTCTTCCTTCCTAGCTTTCCAGGCCCAAAAGTGCTAATTACTAACCTCAGGTTTTCTATAGCACGGCAGAACAAATTGCCTAACATTCAAGATGTTTGTTGTCTTGTAAGACCATTAGACTATAAAATGGAGCTGCAGAATTAGGCCTTTCAGTCCATTGAGTTTGCTCCACCAGCGAATTTATTATCCCTCTCAACACCATTCTCCTGCCTTCTCCCTGTAACCTTTGACACCTTATTAATCAAGTACCTACCAACATCTGGTTTAAATATACCCAATTACTGGGCCTCCATAGCCATCAGTGGCAATTAAATCCACAGATTCTCCACCGCCTGGTTGAAGAAATTCCTCCTCATTTCTGCTCTAAATATTATACTGAGGCTGTGCGCTCTGGTCCTAGATGCCTCCATTATAGGAAACATTCTCTTCATGTCCACTCTGTCTCAGCCTTTCAATATTCACTAGATGAACAGTTGCAAAAACAGCGCCACCTGCAGCTTCCCCTCCACTACTGCAGAACATTCTGACTTGGACGTCCAGTGGACTACCATTCTCTTATCGTCCCTGGTTTTAAATCCCAGAATTACCTCTCCAACAGTAACATGAGACTGCCTTCGGCAGGTGGATTGGATTGAGTAGGAAGGTGACTCACTGCTGCCTTCTCAGGGGCAATGAACGCTGGCCTTTCCTGTAACTCCACATTCTGTAAGTAAATAAAATAAAACTGCAAGAATGTTAATGATGTTTTTAAAGAAAGTTTGTTTTAATGCCCAATTCTGTGCAGAGTTTGCACAGCTCACAAGATCTTGCGTCAGTGTAAATTGATGTCACAACTGTGATATTTTAAGAAAGATGATTTTGAAAATGGGTAGAAATGACTCAAATTCTTGCTTGATACCACGTTAAGCAGTTTACCATTAACATTATTTACCTTGAACTTGTGAACAGATAGGGTTTAACCCATTCCATTTTTTATTGAAATAAAATTTCCTTATGCCAAGCATTTGCGGGAATCGGCTTTTTGGAATTGACCCAAAGCCAGTGAAGTGATTGTGTTTGTTTTGTGTTGTAATGCTGAGTTTGCAACAGCTTTATGTGGGGCAGCTTCCCAGACACTGAAGCAACAGGTATCTGTCTGCACAGGTACAGGTGAGAGGGGTACAGCCAGCATAATCAAAGGCCTCACGCACAACAGAAATGACATTCTCTTCTCTCCTCTCCCATTCGGCAGAAGATACAAAAGGTCGAAGACGTGTGTCATCAGGCCGAAGGACACCTTATCCCCACTGTTATTAGACTGTAAACTATTTCCTGGTATGATAAAATGGACGCTTGATCTCTCAATTTTGAGGGGTGGTGCTGCGATGGCATTTAACAGTGATTCCTTTGAGCTCATCTGCAGAAACAACTTAATTTCTTCCTTTAATGTTTCTTTTTTTCCTTTTCAAGATGGATGGGGTTCTGTTGGAGACCCTGACCTAGAGTAACACTCAGACGTTGGTTCATTGCAGTGGTGGGACCTGTTGGCAGGGGCTTACGACTAGCCATTTTCTGATATCAGAAGGAGTTGGCTTACAAGATCATCATGCCTTCAGGGGTGTCTCTCTATTCACTTTTTTCTCTCCCCCCCACCCCTCCCCTCCCTCCTTTGTTATAATCTTGCCCTTTATTGACTACCTGCACTGCACTTTCTCTGTAGCTGTTAGACTTTATTCTGCATTCTTTTACACCCATTGGCCACTTTATTAGGTATACTTGGACACCTGCTCTTTTAATGCAAGTGTTTAATCAACCAGTCATCTGGCAGCAACTCAATGCATAAAGGTATTCAGACATGGTCAATAGGTTCCTTTGCTGCTCAGACTGAACATAGGGATGGGGAAGAAATATGATATAAGTGACTTTGATCAGGAAGTGATTGATCATGCTAGACAAGGTGGTTTAAGAATCTCAGAAAGAGATGATTTCCAGGATTTTCACACACAACAGTCTCTAGTTTTTTACATAGAATAGTGTGAAAAACAGAAATAAAACATCCAGTCAATGGCAATTCTGTAGGCCTTGTTAATGAGAGAGGTCAAAGGAGAAAGGCCAGTTTTAAAAAACCAGCGTGGCCTGTCAGGACTTGTCTGCAGACTGCAAGATTGTCTGGGCTAATATTAACCAGGGATTATTAGCCAGGGCAAATAAAAGGAAGTGGGATGTGAGTGGAGCGGCCATTGTGTGAGTGGACAGTGTTAAACTGGTCAGGCTTTGGCTCCACAGGCTTGGTCGAGGACAGACACAAACTAGAACTTAAGTTTGAGAAGTTAGAAGCTTAACAAGTGTAGGCAGGATGGTAGTTCAGCCAGTGGAAAGCTCCTCCAGTGAGATATAGGATTCCAGGTACCTAACAGTTTCCATAATAATTACATTTGCAGGAAGTGCACCCACCCTCAGCTCCTGACTGACGAGGTCAATAAACTGAAGCTGGAGCTGGATGCACTCGGGACTATCTGTGAGGCTGAAAACTTCATAGATGAGTTACTGAGATGATCACACCCAGGGTGCAGCTTCAGGTTGTGAAGGGGTAACCACCAGGAGAAGTGGGGAGAGTAGCAGTCAGTGCAGACTTCCGCTGAGCAACAAGTACACCCCTTTGGATAAGCTGGAAGAAGGATGACCTATCAGAGCACAACAGCAACAGCCAGGCCGGCAGCCCTTTGGCTGACTCTGAGACTCAGAAGGGAAGGTTAAAGTCAGGCAGACTGATAGTGATAGGAGATGAACTGGAGACTCTCTGGCCACAAAAGAGACACCGGGATGGTGTGTTGCCACCCAGGTTTCTAGGGTGCAGGATGTCTCAGGGCAGCTGCAGAAGATTCTCAAGAGGGAGGGTGAGCAGTCAGAGGACGTGGAGCATATTGGCACCAATTGCATAGGTAGAAATGGGAAAAGATCCTTTGCAGTGACCATATGTAGATAGGCAGGAGGCTGAAGAACAGGACCTCCGAAGCAGTAATCCCTGGATTAACCCCAGTGCCACGTGCAAGTCAGGGCAGGAATAGAATGATGGTCCAGATGAATGAGTGGCTGAGGAAGTGGTGCAGGGGGCAGGGTTTCAGATTTCTGGACCATTGGGATCTTCTCTGGGGAAGGTATGACCTGTGACCTGTACAAAGAGTGGACAGGTCACACCTGAACTCTGCGGGGGACCAATATCCTTGAAGGCATGTTTGCTAGAGCAGCTCAATGCACTGAATTCCTCCAGTTGGTTGCTTGTGGTCCAGATTCCAGCCTCTGATGTCTCCCATGACTGTGCATTTATTTCACTCTTCCCATTTGCTACTTCACAGTATAATCAATTTTCCAGTAATGCCGGTGAGGTTAAAAGGAATGGAAAATATGCAACATGTGTAATTTATGTTTACCCTGTGAATGTTGTGTATCTGATGCAATGATGCTGCAAGTAAGCTTCTCATTGTTATGGTGCATATATGTGCTGCTGCATATGACATAAAACTAGACTTTGACTTTTTTTTTGATAATTACACCATCCAAAAGATGAGAATCACTGGAGTCCCAGGGGAGGTCATACAGACTGTCAGGAGGAGGCCAGATCACTCACCATCAACGTAGATTGCTAATTCCTTCAATGTCTGGAGGAAATAAATCAGAATCAGATTTAATGTTACTGGCATATGTTGTGATGCCAATGATGCCAACATTTGACGAGCACTTTGCTATAACTGCAAACACACTCAGGCTTCCAACCCCTGGTGCTTCCAATCCAGCCCCAGCTCTGGCTCCATGCCCCAGTTGCACTCTGGACTGCCAGTCCACATGCTGGGACATTATGGTCTCCACATGATTGTGTAGTGGGTCATTGGAGATTTAAATGCTTGCATGAAGCATGCCTGTCTTCACTGCTGGGAGCACAGAGCATAAGAGTCAGGAAGAGATGCTGGAGCTGTTTAGAAATTTTTGTTAGTACACACTTGGAGAATTGCATGCAGTTCTAGTTGCTTCATTGTAGGAAAAATGTGGATGATTTGGAGAGGGTGCTGGGGAGGTTCATCAGGATTTTTTTATTCAGTGAAACAGTGGGGTTGTCCTTTCCAGCCCTTCGAGCTGACAAACCAAATTACGGGCCAATTTCCCTATGTGGCACATCATTGGATTGTGCGAAGAGAGGAGCCGAGGACAAGAGGGCACAACTTCAGGATTGAATAAGGGCACGACTTCAGGACTGAATGACGTCCATTTAGAACAGGGATGCGGAAAAATTGCTTTCGTCAGAGGGTGGTAAATCTGTGGAATTTGTTGCCATGAGTGGCTGTGGAGGCCAAGTCATTGGGTGTATTTAAGGCAGAGATAGATAGGTTCTTGATTAGCCAGGGCATCAAAGGGTATGGCGAAAAGGCAGGGGAGTTGGGATGACTGGAAGAATTGGATCAGCCATGATTGAATGGCACAGCAGACTCGATGGACTGAATAGCCTACTTCTGCTCCTATATCTTATGGTCTTATGGAAACTGGAGTACCTGAAGAAAACCCATGCATTTCAGGGGGAAGACATACAGCGATCAGCACCATTATTGAACTCTGAACTCTGGAACACCCTAAGCTATAATAGCTAACTGCTGTGCTACTATGCTGCCTGGGTGCTGCTGGATTAGAAGGCATGAGCCATAAGGAGATTTGGGAAGGTGTGGGGAGATCTTGTAGAAGTTTATGTAATTATGAGAGGCATAAATAGGGTAGACAACCAGAATCTTTCCCACAGGGTAGAAATGTTGAATGCAAGAGGGCATCATGTTCAGATGAGAGGGGAAGGTTTAAGGAGTACATACAGGGCACCTTCGTTTGTCGCACAGGGTATGGTAGGTGCCTGTGATGCAGGAGAGGTGGTGGAAGCAGATATGATTGTGGTGTCAAAAGGCCTTTACATAGACATATGAATATGCAGAAAATGGAGAGATATACACCATATGCAGGCAGAGGAAATGTTTAATTTAGCATTATGTTTGGCACAAGATATTGTGGGGCAAAGGTCCTGCTCCTGTTCTGTACTGTTCCGTGTTCTTGAATTATGGAGGTCGTTCTTGCAGTAAATCACAAGCACTATTGTGGATTCAGAAGACGAGGAGCTGGAACCGGTGTTGATGAGGGATCAGTGATCTATGCCCAAGTCAGTTTGGTGTTTAGCTTAGAGAGGGTCCTGCCTAAGGTGGTGTTCACTGCATGTGCTGCCCTCTCCTTTCATCATAGTGAAGGTCACGGGTTTGGGAGGTGCTGTTGGAGGAGCCCAGGCAAGGAAACAGTGCATTTTGTAGACAGTGCACATTGTGTGCGGCCAGCCACTGTGAACAGTCGGTAGACAGGCGCAAGTCACGGAGACTTCCGGTGGTGCTCGTGGAGTGAGTTCGTGTTCTAGATCTGCTCCATTACCTCTGATCCTTATCCTATGATCAGCTACATTTAAGCTAACTATTAAGGCACCGACCTTTACAATACCTTGCAGTTGATTGTCATTATATATTTGGATGTTTTTAAGGTCCGGTATGTCTAAGAACGGGAAAAACGGCAAACCTCCTGTCAGACTGAAAGCTACCGACCCCCCTCCGGTTGAATCGGCGGTAACTATGCAAGCTATAACGGATTTGATCCGCGCGGAGATTTCACCTAAACTGGAGAGAATCATCAATGAAATTGATAAGATGAAAACAACTATCACGGAACATCAGACTGCTATATCGAATCTCCAAGCTCATACGCAACAGAATGAACTCAAAATGGGAAAAATTGAAGAAACAATTACTACAATGAAGAAAAAACTTGAATTCCTTACCTTTAAAAATTCTGATTTAGAATGCAGTTTGCGTCATCAGAATATAAGAATTATTGGACTCAGAGAATCCGCTGAATCTGAAGACCCTATTCAATTTTTCTCTCAACTTTTAATAGTTTCATTTCCCACCGTGTTTCCTGATCAACCACCACTATTGGACAGGGCTCACAGAGTCCCATTATATTTGTCTAAGTCAGACAAACCTCGGCACGTTATTTACGATTTCATTATTTTCAAGACAAGGAAAAGTTGCTTCGTTTTGCTTGACCTAAAGGCTACATTGATTTCTCGGATCTCTGTTTTCGATTGGTGGAGGATTTTAGCAAACAGGTTCGCGACCAATGTGTTCGTTACAGATCTGTGATGGTGGAATTCTACAAGATGGATTTAAAACCTGTGCTGCTATATCCCGCACGTTTGAGGATCCTGTTGCAGCAGAGTTAGTACTTTACTCAGAATAAAAGAGACAGAGACTCTTTTGGGCTCACTTCATAGCAAAGTCCTTTTATTGTCGTGATGATCACAAAGAGCCAATCCTCACAATGGAGTGGCGGGCTCTAACTGGACGCATAAGCAAGTTGACCTTTTATACAGATAGATGAGACAGCTCGACGTGCAGAGAGATGATCATTTCTTAGAATATGTCTGGTCTGCAGTTGATGATAAAGCAGATAGCGCTACAATTCTTGCAAGAACATTGCTTCAACAGAAATAAATTGTTAACACCTTTGCAAAGTCAAATGCATCAAAGGGAGCTTTTAACACCTCGGCAAAGTCAAATGCATCAAAGGGAGTTCTTAGCAGCGAGCGAAGAAGAGCTGCTAATGCAGAATTTTCCATTACCACAGATCGAATTGTCTGATCGGTCTTCCCGTTTTTTCGACTCTCCGTCGGAAGCTCAGAGTTACCTGGATCAAAATTTGGCTTCAACATCCTAATCGCACTATTAAATTATCAGTACCTGATTGGAGGCTGTTAATCTGTTGGGTTTTAATTTCTTTTTTTGCTCTATCTGAGGGTAGAAATGGTTTTTTTTGTTTAATCAATATGGTTGCCAAATTCTTTTTTTTTAAACTGCGTCATTCCTTCTTCCCTGGGGATTCTGGGTGGCCACCTCCATACCATCAGTTTTCGCACTTACCTGGAGGCCTTAAACTTAGTATCTTTTTTTCCTAGTCCATGCAGTTACTTTTTCTCCTTTCCTAATTATACAGTTCACTGTATGTCAATGTTTTTTTTATATACATCTATCTTTTCTTTGTATTATATCATTTTCGCTTTAATCAGTGTACTTCTTGATTTTTTCACTCTTCTACTGTTTTTTCAATTTTAGCTGATCTTTTCATATATACACTTTTTCATTGAGCGTCTATGGGAAGTCATGGGGGTAGATTTAGTGCTTGCATCTATCTGGCTAGTCTATCTTAGATTTAGCTTTGGGCTTTTGGGGTGGGGTGGTGGGGGTGGCTTCACTTCTTAGTTTCTTTTTGTTCTTGGGCTACGCATATGTTATTGAAGTACTTTTCACGTCCTCTTTCTCGGTATCTCATGTTTACTCTGTTCCCTTTCCGGGTTCGTGGGTTGAACCTATTGTCAATCCTTCCATTTATTTTAGGATTAACTTTAGGGGTTATGGATTCTACTATTAATTTTGTCTCTTGGAATACTAATGGTCTTAATCATCCAATTAAAAGGAAAAAAATCTTCAAAGTATTCCGGAGACTTAAAGCACATATTCTATTTTTACAAGAGACCCATGTGCAGAGGGGGGACAGTTCTGGAAGGATAAACAATATTATTCAAATTCCAATGCCAAAATTGGAGGGGTTTCTACTTTCATAGATCCCTCAATTACATTTGTGCAACAGGATATTATCTCTGATCCGAATGGTAGATTTTTACTGGTTAGTGGTTTACTCTTTAATAAAAAGGTAGTTCTGGTTAACGTTTATGCTCCAAACTCAGACTGTCCGGAATTTTATAAATTGTTATTTAATTTGTTCCCGAATTTGAATGAGTTTTCACTAATCTGGGGCGGAGATCTTAATACCTGTTTATCTCCATTATTGGATCGTTCAGCCCCTATACGGTCAGTATCCAATAAATCCGCAACCTTGATTAATTCAATTCTCTCAGATTCGGGGTCGACGGACACTTGATGGTTCTTGCATCTCCAGGAAAAAGACTTCTCTTTTTTTTCACATGTTCATCACTCTAACTCAAGAATTGATAATCTTTTTATTGACTCTCATCTTATTTCTTCAGTAGTTAAATGTGAATATGACTCTATAACCATTTCAGACCATGCTCCACTTAAGCTTTCTATTAAATTATCGGCCAGTATGCAAAATAATAGACAACGGCGTTTTAATCTACTGTTGCTTCAGGACTTGGATTTTGTTAACTTTATGAATGAACAGATTGATCTTTTTTTTTACAATTAACAGTACAGAGGATATTTCCATGAACACCCTTTGGGATAATTTTAAAGCTTATATTCGTGGCCAGATCATTTCGTACTCTGCTGCTTTGAGGAAAAGGTTGAAGAAGGATGAGCTGGTTCTTGTGGACAAGATTAAGGAAATAGATAAGAAATATGCTACAGCTCCATCTGAGAAGCTGTATAAACAAAGAACTGAACTTCAAATGGAATACAGTTTATTACTTTCGTCCTCTATTGCAAATCAATTAATGAAGACAAGAAGCGAATTTTATATACATAGTGACAAATTTGGTAAACTGTTGGCTAATCAGTTGAAGACTAACTCTATTAAATTTCAAATTAATCAGATTTATAATCAAAAAGATCAACTGACATTTGCTCAAACTGAGATTAATCAATCTTTTTTTGATTTTTATTCTTCTTTATATCAATCAGAATCTCCACGACATTCTAAACATATGTGTGACTTTTTAGATAACCTTAACTTCCCTAAGATTACACACGATATATCTTCTATGTTAGAAACTTCCTTCACTACTGATGAGATTAAGAATGTTAATCTCATCAGAGAGAGGAGAAATGGGTTATAAATTCTATATCTGAATGCACGAAGTGTCAGAAATAAGGTGGATGAGCTTGAAGCTCAGGTGCAAATGGGTAACTGTGATGTTGTTGGGATAACGGAGACATGGCTGCAGGGGGATCAGACCTGGGAATTGAATGTACAAGGGTACACGTGCTATCGAAGGGACAGAAAGGTGGGCGGGGGGGGTGGGGTGGCCCTGTTGGTGAGGAATGAGATTCAGTCCCTTACAAGGAGGGACATAGAATCAGGAGAAGTAGAGTCAGTGTGGATAGAACTGAGGAACAGTAAGGGCAAAAAGACCCTAATACATGTCATCTACAGACCCCCAAACAGTAGCATGGATATTGGGTGCAAGTTGAATAGGGAGTTAACAATGGCATGTGGCAAAGGAAATGTTGCAGTAGTTATGGGGGATTTCAACATGCAGGTGAACTGGGAAAATCAGGTTGGTACTGGACCCCAGGATAGGGAGTTTGTAGAGTGCCTATGGGATGCATTTTTGGAGCAGCTTGTACGAGAACCGACCAGGGATAAGGCTATTCTGGATTTAGTGTTGTGCAATGAACAGGATTTGATAAGTGATCTTGAAGTAAAGGAGCCATTAGGAGGTAGTGACCATAATACGATAAGTTTTTATCTGCAAGTTGAGAGGGATAAGGGCAGATCAGAAGTGTCAGTATTGCAGCTGAACAAAGGAGACTATGGAGCCAAGAGGGAGGAGCTGGCCAAAGTTGACTGGTCAGATATCCTAGCAGAAAAGACAGTGGAACAGCAATGGCAGGTATTCTTGGGAATAATGCACAAGGTGCAAAATCAGTTCATCGCCCGGAGAAGGAAGGATTCAAAGGGGGGAAAGTGGCCACAGTGGTTGGCAAAGGAAGTCAGAGATAGAATAGCATTAAAAAAGAAGTATAACAGAGCTAAGGTGAGTGGGAAGATGGACGATTGGGAAATTTTTAAGGAGCAACAGAACTTAACTAAAAAGGCTATACGGGGAGAAAAAATGAGGTATGAATGCAAGCTAGCTAGGAATATAAAGGAAGATAGCAAAAGTTTTTTTAGGTATGTGAAGAGAAGGAAGATAGTTAAGAACAATGTTGGGCCCTTGAAGAATGAATTGGGAGAAATTGTTATGGGAAACAGAGAAATGGCAGACGAATTTAATAAGTACTTTGGATCTGTCTTCACTAGGGAAGATGCAAGCCATCTCCCAGGTGTATGGATGGGCCAAGGACATAGGGTAACAGAAGAACTGAAACAGATTGACATTAGGAAGGAAACGGTGATGAGTAGACTGATGGGACTGAAGGCTAACAAATCCCCAGGTCCAGGTGGTCTGCATCCTAGGGTACTAAAGGAGGTGGCTCTGAAATTGCGGAAGCATTGATGATCATTTTCCAATGTTCCTTAGGTTCAGGACCAATTCCTGAGGATTGGCGAATGGCTAATGTTATCCCACTTTTTAAGAAAGGAGGGAGGGAGAAAACAGAGAACTATCGCCCTGTTAGCCTAACATTAGTAGTGGGGAAGATGCTAGAGTCCATTATTAAAGATGAAATAGCGGCATATCTTGATAGCAGTGACAGGATTGGGCTGAGCCAGCATGGATTTACCATGGGCAAATCATGCTTGACTAATCTATTGGAGTTTTTCGAGGATGTAACCAGGAAGATAGACGCGGGAGATCCAGTGGATGTGGTGTACCTTGACTTTCAGAAGGCATTTGATAAGGTACCGCATAGGAGATTTGTGGGTAAAATCAGAGCTCATGGCATTGGGGGGAGGATATTGACATGGATAGAAAACTGGTTGGCAGATAGAAAGCAAAGGGTAGCAGTGAATGGGTGTTTCTTGGAATGGCAGGTGGTGACTAGTGGGGTGCCACAGGGCTCGGTATTGGGACCACAGCATTTACGATTTACGTCAATGATTTAGAGGAAGGCATTGTGAATAACATCAGCAAGTTTGCTGATGATACTAAGCTGGGTGGCAGTGTGACATGTGATGAGGATTTTAGGAGAATTCAAGGTGACTTGGATAGGCTGGGTGAGTGGGCAGAAACTTGGCAGATGGCGTTTAATGCGAATGAGTGTGAGGTTATTCACTTTGGGAGCAAGAACAGGAAGGCAGATTATTATCTGAACGATGTGGAGTTAGGTAAGGGAGAAATACAAAGAGATCTAGGAGTACTTGTTCATCAGTCTCTGAAGGTGAATGAGCAAGTGCAGCAGGCAGTGAAGAAGGCTAATGGAATGTTGGCCTTTATTACAAAGAGAATTGAGTACAAGAGCAAGGAAATCCTTTTGCATTTGTACAGGGCCCTGGTGAGACCACACCTGGAGTATTGTGTGCAGTTTTGCTCTCCAGGGTTAAGGAAGGACATCCTGGCTGTGGAGGAGGTGCAGCGTAGGTTCACTAGGTTAATTCCTGGGATGTCCGGACTGTCTTACGCAGAGAGGTTAGAGAGACTGGGCTTGTGCATGCTGGAATTAAGGAGATTGAGGGGGGGGATCTGATTGAGACATATAAGATTATTAAGGGATTGGACAAGATAGAGGCAGGAAATATGTTCCAGATGCTGGGAGAGTCCAGTACCAGAGGGCATGGTTTAAGAATAAGGGGTAGGTCATTTAGGACAGAGCTGAGGAGGAACTTCTTCTCCCAGAGAGTTGCGGAGGTGTGGAACGCGCTGCCTCAGAAGGCAGTGGAGGCCAATTCTCCGGATGCTTTCAAGAAGGAGCTAGATAGGTATCTTATGGATAGGGGAATCAAGGGTTATGGGGACAAGGCAGGAACCGGGTATTGATAGTAGATGATCAGCCATGATCTCAGAATGGCGGTGCAGGCTCGAAGGGCTGAATGGTCTACTTCTGCACCTATTGTCTATTGTTATCTTTTCTATGAACTCGGGGAAAGTTCCTGGCCCTGATGGGTTTACCGTGGAATTTTTAAAATCTTTTTCACCCTCATTAGTCCCCTGGTTATCCATGGTTCTGGAGGCCTCATTAAAACTTGGTAAACTACCAGAATCCTTTTATAGAGCATCGATCTCTTTAATATTAAAGAAGGATAAAGATCCTGCTCAATGTGCATCTTATAGACCAATATCCTTGTTAAATGTTGACTCTAAGATTTTTTTCTAAATTATTAGCAAATAGACTAGAAAAAACATTTCTTTATATTATTTCGGAAAACCAAATGGGTTTTATTAAGAATCGCTACTCTTTTTATAATATTCGTACACTTTAAAATATTGTCTATACCCCGTCACAAAACGATCCTGAATGCGTTATTTCCCTAGATGCTGAAAAAGCCTTTGACAGGGTCGAATGGCCTTACTTATTTAAGGTACTTGAAATGTTTAACTTTAGCCCGAAATTTATATCCTAGATCAAATTGTTATACCATTCTCCTATGGCCTCAGTTCGTACTGACACTCTAAACTCACCTGTTTTTCCTCTTTTCTGAGGTACCAGACAAGGTTGGCCTCTTAGCCCTTTATTATTTGATATAGCATTAGAACCTCTTGCAATTGCTATTCGAGAATCTCCTAACATTATTGGTATAACTGGTGGGTTAAAGTCTCATAAAGTATCACTTTATGCTGATGACTTACTTTTATATATTTCTAATCCTCAAAAATCTATTCCAGCAGCTTTAGATTTATTAGCACAATTTAGTCTTTTTTCAGGATACAAATTAAGTCTTAATAAGAGTGAACTTTTCCCTATTAATAAGCAAGTTCCCTTATATCAGAACCCGCCCTTTGGATTGGTTAATAATCATTTTTCATATCTTGGGATTAAAATGACCTGTAAACATAAGGATTTATTTAGGACTAATTTCTTACCCTTAATTGACCGCATTACACAACTTTCCTTTAAATGGTCTCCACTTTATTTAACTTTGACTGGTCGTATTAATGCTGTTAAGATGATTACCCTGCCAACATTTTTATATATGTTTCAGGCATTACTGATTTTTGTTCCAGAATCCTTTTTTGATAAAGTAGACTCTAAAATCTGTTCATTTATTTGGCAAAATACGAACCCGCGATTTGGTAGAATACATCTACAGAAAGCTAAGAGAGATGGAGGCTTGGCATTACTTAACTTTAGATTTTATTATTGGGCAATTAATATTCGACACATGAAATTTTGGTTATTTGACCTAGATATACTATCCATTCCTAAATGGGTAGTTTTGGAATTACATTCTGTTCAAGGCTATGCACTTGGCTCTATATTAGGTTCTTCTCTTTCTTCCGATTTGAAACGCTATAAATAGGTTTGCAACCCGATAGTTAGTTAAACATACCTTACGCATCTAGTTTCAATTCCGAAAATGTTTCAATCTTAATCAATTTCCTGAGGAGACTGAAATCCTTTAACATCTGCAGGACGATGTTGAGGATGTTCTACGGGACTGTGGTGGCCAGTGCTATCATGTTTGCTGTGGCCAGTGCTATCATGTGTGCTGGGGCAGCAGGCTGAGGATAACAGACATCAACAGAATCAACAAACTCGTTCGTAAGGCCAATGATATTGTGGGGATGGAACTGGACTCTCCGACGGTGGTGTCTGAAAAGAGGATGCATGCCATCTTGAACAATGTCTCCCATCCACTACATAATGTATTGGGTGGGCACAGGAGTACATTCAGCCAGAGACTCATTCCACTGAGATGCAACACAGAGCGTCATAGGAAGTCATTCCTGCCTGTGGCCATCAAACTTTACAACTCCTCCCTTGGAGAGTCAGATACCCTGAGCCAATAGGCTGGTCCTGAACTTATTTCCTGGCATAATTTACATATTACTATTTAACTATTTATGGCTTTATTACTATTTATTATTTATGGTGCAACTGTAACGAAAACCAATTTCCCCCAGGATCAATAAAGTATGACTAATTTGTGCTAGCAGTTCCTATTATTGGCAATATATTTTTTCTCCCCTCCCCTACAGATCGTGCCTTTCATATTTGGAAGACTAATGGTGTATCACGGTTTTTGGACTTATTTTCAGATGGCTCCCTTATGTCTTTTGAACAGTTATCTAACAAATACAATTTATCAAGAACACATTTTTTTTAGATATTTGCAAATTAGAAATTTCCTAACTACCATACTTTCTTCCCTTCCGGCGTTACCCCCTACAAATATTTTAGATGCTATCATTAACCTCAACCCGTGTCAGAAAGGTGTAACAGCTATTATTTATAATACTATCATGAAACTTAGGATAGCTCCATTTGATAAGATTAGGACTGACTGGGAAAAGGAATTGGGCCTTACTATCCCAGCGGATGACTGGGCTCATATTTTACAACCAGTCAACACTTCCTCTATCTGTTCCAAATACTCCTTAATTCAATTTAAAGTTGTCCATAGAGCACACATGTCTGAAGATAAATTAGCTGGTTTTTATTCTCATATTAACCCTCTTTGTGATAGATGTCATAGGGAGATAGCTTCCTTGACCCACATGTTTTGGTGTTGTCCTACTCTGGAAACTTTTTGGAAAGACATTTTTAATATTATCTCAAAGGTTTTGAATAGTGATATTTCTCCCCATCCTATTACTGCTATCTTTGGATTACCTAAAACTTCTAGTAATTTATCCCCCTCAGCACGTAGAATAATTGCATTTCTTACTTTAATGGTGAAAAGATGTATTCTACAACATTGGAAGGAGATTAATGCCCCAACTACGTTTTTTTGGTTCTCTCACACAATACCGTGTCTAAATTTGGAAAAAATCAGAAGTAAGCTTTTTGATACTTCAGCTAAATTTGAACAGACCTGGAGATCTTTTATTTAATATTTTCATTTAATGTAACTATTTCTTTTTCTCTCTGATCATATATACACTCCCTTTGTGGACTTTATCTGTTATTAGTGGAGGTCGAGTTTGAGGACGTGATTGTTTAATCTGTTTAAGTCTACTATTCACCTAGTTAGCCCATTGCTTTGCTTTGCAGCTTAGTTGCATGGTAGTTTTTTGGGGGGGGGGCGGTTTCGGGGTTTTTTTTCTCATTATCGATATATATGGAAAACTAGTATACAACTATATTACCTCGTTATTTTGTAACTAACTTACGCTGTTTGCATTGTTTCTTTGTATTAATATTTCCTCTATATCTATATTATAACGATGTATTGGTTGCCATATGTTTTACCTTTTGTGTAGTAATTCAATAAAAAGATTTAAAAAGGAAGTCAGGTGCAAGTCACAAAAGCGCGTTACACCAAGCACAGCCAGTAGCTTCTATCTCTCTGAAATAAGATTATTGAGTTGTGTCCTAGTACAATAAGATGGACTATTGACCTCACAATCTACCACATTATGATCCTGTACAATGCTGTTTGCCTGCACTGCACTTCCTCTGTAGCTGTTACACTTTATTTTGCATTGTTATTGTTTTACCTTCCATTACTTCAATGTTTTGATCCACACGTGTGCAAGACAAACCTTTCACTTCATCTCAGTGCATGCAACAATAATAAACCAATTCCAATTGAAGCTGTCCTTGCCGTATCAAATTTCTTGAGGGTTGTGGGAGTTGGTCCCACCCAGACCAGTAGAAGTGTATTGCATCACCCTTCCGACTTGTGTCCTACAAATGGCAGGTGTTCTTTAGGACAGGGGTCCCCAACCTTTTTTGCACTGCAGACTGGTTTAATATTGACAATATTCTTGCGGACCAGCCGACCGAGTGGGGGGGGGCTGGTTGAGTGTTCAAGTAGGGTTAAACTCACCCCAACATGTTTTTTACAGTTAGGGTTGCCAACTTTCTCACTCCCAAATAAGAGATAAAAGTGCAGTCAAATCCCGGGACACTTTACCCAGGAAAGACTACCATGACCATGAAGCCTTGCGCGGGCAGCTGTGCGCGCATGCATGACATGCGTATGTGATGTGCGCAAGCGTGTACGTGCCGATTTCTTTCCCACAAATTGGTTTTCGCTTAATCTTCCTGACCACACTGTACGTACATTATTTCTACTTGATATAAGCTGTGTATTTATCATATCATTCCTGCTTTTACTATACGTTAGTGTTATTTACTTTCGGTTTTATGTGTTACTTGGTATGATTTGTTAGGTTATTTTTTGGGTCTGGGAATGCTCAAAAAATTTTCCCATATAAAATAATGGTCACTGTTTCTTCGCTTCACGCCATTTTGGCACGAAAGGTTTCATAGGAACGCTCTACCTTAGACAATAGACAATAGGTGTTGGAGTAGGCCATTCGGCCCTTCGAGCCAGCACCGCCATTCACTGTGATCATGGCTGATCATCCACAATCAGTATCCAGTTCCTGCCAATTTCCCCCGGGATCAATAAAGTATGACTATGACTATGACTTATCCCCATAACCTTTGATTCCGCTATTATTAACAGCTCTATCCATCTCTTTCTTGAAAGCATCCAGAGACTTGGCCTCCACAGCCTTCTGGGGCAGAGCATTCCATACATCCACCACTCTCTGGATGAAAAAGTTTTTCCTCAACTCTGTTCTAAATGGCCTACCCCTTATTCTTAAACTGTGGCCTTTGGTTCTGGACTCACCCATCAGCAGGAACATGCTTCCTGCATCCAGCATGTCCAATCCCTTAATAATCTTATATGTTTCAATAAGATCCCCTCTCAGCCTTCTAAATTCCAGTGTATACAAACCCAGTCGCTCCAATCTTTTGACATATGACAGTCCCACCATCCCGGGAATTAACCTTGTGAACCTACGCTGCACTCCTTCAATAGCACGAATGTCCTTCCTCAAATTTGGAGACCAAAACTGCACGCAGTACTCCAAGTGTGGTATCACCAGGGCCCTGTACAGCTGCAGAAGGACCTCTTTGCTCTGATACTCAGTTCCCCTTGTTATGAAGGCCAGCATGCCATTAGCTTTCTTCACTGCCTGCTGTACTTGCATGCTTGCTTTCAGTGACTGATGTACAAGAACACCTAGATCTCGTTGTACTTCCCCTTTTCCTAACTTGACTCCATTTAGATAATAATCTGCCTTCCTGTTCTTATCACCAAAGTGGATAACCTCACATTTGTCCACATTAAACTGCATCTGCCATGCGTCTGCCCACTCACCCTGCCTGTCCAAGTCACCCTGTATTCTCATAACATCCCCCTCACATTTCACACTGCCATCCAGCTTTGTGTCATCTGCAAATTTTCTAATGCTACTTTTAATTCCCTCATCTAAATCATTAATATATATTGTAAACAGCTGCGGTCCCAGCACTGAACCCTAGGTACCCCACTGGTCACGACCTGCCATTCCGAAAGGGACCCGTTAATCGCTACTGTTTGTTTTCTGTCAGCCAGTCAATTTTCAATCCATGTCAGTATTCTACCCCCCAATACCATGTGCCCTAATTTTGCTCACTAATATCCTATGTGGGACTTTATCAAAGGCTTTCTGAAAGTCCAAGTACACTACATCCACTGGCTCTCCCTTGTCCATTTTCATAGTTACATCCTCAAAAAATTCCAGGAGATAAGTCAAGTACAATTTCCCCTTCATAAATCCATGCTGACGCAGACCAATCCTGTTACTGCTATCCAGATGTGTCGTAATTTCATCTTTTATAATTGACTCCAGCATCTTTCCCACCACCGACGTCAGGCTGACTGGTCTGTAATTCCCTGTTTTCTCTCTTCCTCCCTTCTTGAAGAGAGGGACAACATTAGCCACCCTCCAATCCACAGGAACTGATCCTGAATCTATAGAATCTAGAATATCTTAGCGGGGGAAATACGCGACAAACCAATTTAGCCCAATATATTCAAGTTCAACAGTGCGTGACAGGGAATGAGGAAAGGTGCAGCTGACTCATATCGTTTCCTCACGGCCTGGTAGCACATGCTTTGTGGCCCGGTACCGGTCCACGGCCTGGTGGGTGGGGGCTGCTGCTTTAGGGGGGTCAGATGAGTCACTTGATCCAGGATACCCAACCTCGGACCGGCCTTTGCAGTCACAGGGTTTGAGTAGATGGTCGAGTTGAGATTCTGATCAATAGTCAGGAGGTCTAGAGCACAAAATAAGCCCTTCAGCCCATCACACCCACATCAATCATCTAATCACCCATTTGCACTAATCCTACAATAAATCTAGTATTTTTATTCCCCCCACATTCCTGTCAACTCCCCCCGGATTCTACCATTCACCAGGGGCAATTTACAGTGGCTAATGAGCCCATCAAAGCTACACTGGAGCACCTATGGGAAACCCACACAGTCACAGGGAGAACATACAAACTCCACACTGAGACAAGAGGTCACAATTGGATCAGTTCCCTGGGGGCATTGAGATGTGCCCTCTACTCACTCCATGGCTAGTGAATGTGCAGAGTGGTCATTGAACTGGCTATCTGGTTGGAGATGGCTAATGCCTGACACTTCGGTGAATAAGACATTACTTGTGACCTGTCAGTCCGTGTCCTACTGCTTCATTTGCTGAGAAGCTCTGAATAATTCAGTGTAACCACTGGTGAATGTCCCCATGTCTGAAAATCTGATGAAGCTAGGATACTATTTTGGGGAACTAATACTGAGGTCTAATGATTGACCTCCAACCACTACAACCATGCAAGGACCAATGCAGACATAAGAGGGTCTTCCCCTTAATTCCTCAGGTTGATTGTTTTGCTTAAGTGCATCAAATAGGATCAAGAATAAACCTCGAGCAAACTTTGCTACTCCTCCCATTTCCCAAATCCCACATCTCCATCGATCACATAACAACTGCTGGTATTTATCTAGATCGGCCATACCTTCTTTGGCTGGAATTCCAAATATTGGTGGCCATCAGAGTGAACGCGTTCCCAAATCCCAACTGAGTTCCAGGTAGCTGACGCTTGGTCCTCAAGAGTAACCTCCAGTTTTGACTCAGCAGCCGGTTGCTCAGAGATGCAATCAAGGAGAAGGCACACCGGTGCCTTGGCTTCTGAAGGAGGTTTGGCTTGACACCAGACACACTAATAAGCTTCTCTGGATGCACTGCTGAAAGTATTCTGATGGTTACGTTGTTGTCTGGAACAGTAATTCTAGTGCACAGGAACACAAAGCTGCAGAGAGATGTGTATACAGTCCTCCCCACCATTGGTAGCAGCTACAGGAGGTACTGCCAAAGAAGGGTCATGCCCTCTTCTCAATGCTATAGTCAGGCAGGAGGTACAGAAGACTGAAGTCCCACACATGAGGTTCAAGGACAGCAATTTTCTGACAACCATCAACTTCCTGCACAACCCTGACTCTACTTCAGCAATGGAACACTACAAGCACCTCTTACACCCCCACGGATGTCCTGGGCTGTGTCGTTGTTTGGCCTATGGCCTTATTTTGCACACAGTCGGTTTTCTCTCTCTTCATTTTGTGTAACTTAATATACATTCACTGTGTGTTGTCTGTACCTACTTGCCCGTAATGCAACTGCTGCAAATCTTTCATTATTCCTATACCTCAGCCTACTTATGCACATGACAATAATCTTGACGACCTTCTTGAAGCTCTCCAGGGGCAATTTGTCCCATTGGTGGGCACTTGCATGCCCCTTTCTTAGCAATGCAATGAGAAGAGTTTTTTTTAATGTGAGAGTTAATTCAGAAAGCAAAGAATTTTCGTTGAATGTTCTCTGAAACTGGAAGAATAAATCCTCTCAGGTATCCTTGGATTGCACAGGGACCCATTTCAGAAAACACCAACTTTATCACCTGGTTCTCAATAGTCCAAGGAGTCAATTGTTAACCTTAAATAAACAATCCCAGCATCTACAAATCAAAACAAGAGGATGTAGAAAATCTAGTTAAGAAGAAAAGAAAAGTTTATGGAAAGCTGAAGAAACTAGGTACTGTTAGAGCTCTAGAAAATTACAAGATTTGCCAGGAAGGAGCTTAAGAATGAAATTAGAAGAGTTAGAAGCGGCCGTGAGAAGGCCTTGGTGAGCAGGATTAAGGAAAACCCCAAGATATTCTACAAGTATATGAAGAGCAAGAGGATGAACCGTGTGAGAATAGGACCAATGAGGAGCGATAGTGGGATCGTGTGCATGGAGTTGGAAGAGGTAGTGGAGGTAATTAATGAATACTTGGCTTCAGTATTCACCAGTGAAAAGGACCTTGGCGATTGTGGGGATGACTTACAGTGGATTGAATTGCTTGAGTGTACAGTATAGACATTAAGAAAGAGGAAGTGCTGGAGCTTTTGAAAGGTATGAAGTTAGATAAATCGCTGGGACCGGGCGAGATATACCCCAGGCTACTGTGGGAAGCAAGGGAGGGGATTGCTGAGCCACTGGCGATGATCTTTGCATCATTAATAGGGCTGGGAGAAGGACCAGAGTATTGGAAGGTTGCAAATGTTGTTCCCTTGTTCAAGAAAGGGAGTAGAAATATCCCAGGAAATTATAGACCAATGAGTCTTTCTTCAGGGGTGGGCAAGTTGTTGAAGAAGATCCTGAGAGGCAGGATTTATGAGCATTTGGAGAGGCATCATCTGATTAGGGATAGTCAGCATGGCTTTGTCCAGGGCAGTTCGTGCCTTACGAGCTTGATTGAATTCGTTGGGGATGTAACAAAGCACTTTGATGAAGGTAGAGCAGTGGATATAGCGTATATGGATTTCAGTAAGGCATTTGATAAGATTCCCCATGCAAGGCTCATTCAGAAAGTAAGGAGGCACGGAACCCAAGGAGACCTCGCTTTGTGGATCCAGAACTGGCTTGCCCACGGAAGGCAAAGAGTGGTGGTAGATGGTTCGTATTCTGCATAGAAGACAGTAACCAGTGGTGTTTTTCAGGGATCTGTTCTGGAACACCACCTCTTTGCGATTTTTATAAATGACCTGGATGAGAAGTGGAGGGATGGGTTAGTAAATTTGCTGATGACACAAAGGTTGGGGGTGTTGTGGATAGTATGGAGAGTTGTCAGAGTTTACAGTGGGACATCAATAGGTTGCAGAACTGGGCTGAGAAATGACAGATGGAGTCCAACCCAGGTAAGTGTAAAGTTAATGGTAAGACTCTTGGCAATGTGGAGGATCAGAGAGGTCTTGGGATCCATGTCCATAGGACATTCAGCTGCTGCGCAGGTTGAGAGTGTTGTTAAGAAGGCGAATAGTGTGTTGGCATTCCTCAACCTTGGGATTAAGTTCAAGAGCCGTGAGGTAATGTTGCAGTTATATAAGACCGTAGTTAGACCCCACTTGGAGTACTGTGTTCAGTGTTGGCCACATCATTACAGGAAGGATGTGGATACTATAGAGAGAGTGCAGAGGAGATTTACACAGATGTTGCCTGGATTGGAGGGCGTAAATTATGAGAATAGGTTGAGTGAGCTTGATCTTTTCTCCTTGGAGTGACGGAGAATGAGAGGTGACCTGATAGAGGTGTATATGGTGATGAGAGGCATTGATCGTGTGGATAGCCAGAGGCTTTTTCCCAGGGCTGAAATAGCTAACATGAGGTAATATAGTTTTAAGGTGCTTTGAAGTAGATACAGACGGAATGTCGGGGGTAAGGTTTTCACGCAGAGAGTGGTCGATGCATAGAATGTACTGCCGACGATGGTGGTACAGGTGTTTGGGTCTTTTATAGAGACTCTTAGATAAGGTCTTTTAAGAGACTCTTAGACAGGTAAATGGAGCTTTAAAAAATAGAGGGCTATGCGGTAGGGAAATTCTAGACAGTTTCTAGAGAATGTTACATAGTCGGCACAACTTTGTGGGATGAGGGACATGTAATGTGCTGTAGATTTCTATGTTCTAAAGAAACAATGTTAACATTGCACTCAACCAGACCAACTCAACAAAGTTGAGACTGCAAGTATACTGGTTCCCTCTTCAACAATAGAAGTTACCATGTTTGTCTCGGACTCAAGGATCATTTCCTCCACACACTGTGTTTTGTGAGGTTGGGATCTGGTCCAGCATTGGACACTCATCACATTGCCCCAAGGAGATTGGCTCACTCAAGCACTTCAGACAGCTACTTTGATTCAAACTGGATGTGGTCGAGTCACCGGAATTGGAAGACGGGTCTCAATCTCTCAAAGTTCAGTAAATAACAGGGGTTTCTAAATCAGTTTGGACTCAACAATTTTGACACCAGATTTATCAATCCTATTTTTCGCTTTTCGACATATGTCGGAGGCTGTTTGGTCCACTGAGTCTATGCCAGCTCTCAAAGTAATCTGATCAATCCACACCTTCACAACTATTATCTCAAATGCCCACCACTATCCTGATCAACTCATCAACTCTCCCACTACCCCAATTAACCCTTCGAGCGGATGACTTCTTCTGCTTATTCCCACAGTAATGCTGGCCTCACCCTAATTCAGATATTACTTCTGATATTTTTATACCCCTCCACCAACCACATTCTCTGCAACTTAAAACTAACTTGTTTACTTTCCCAGTTCTTATGAAAGATCCTTGGGGCTTTAACTCTTTGATTCCCTCCCCACAGATTCTGACAGACCTGCTATGTGTTTCCACCTATTACCTAAAATATTAAATCTTCTTCTCTCTCCTCAGACCCTGATTGACCTGCTGGAGCATTAATGCTGATTCCTTACTCACAGATGCTGACTGACCTGCTGTGTTTCCAGCATCTTCTTCTTCTATTTAAGAATTCTAGCATCTCCATTTTCTGCGTTCTTTTAATTTCCAACTCTCCACACTGGAACCAAATTTAGAGTAACTATTCAATCTACTAACCAATATGTCTTTGGGATGTAGATGGAAACTGGAGCACCCCGGGGAAACCCTTGTGGTCATGGGGAATCATGTGTAAACTCCAGAGTACAGGATCAAACTGGGGTCACTGGCATCTATGAGCCAGAAGTACCACTTTCATTTCTCTACAGAACCACAACCTCAAACCTTGCGAAATAACTTGGACTCCAGCTTGGCAATGAACTGTTGCACTAACATTTCCCTTGGTGTTAACAGGCCTTTCCAGCCATACTACCTTGCTCTATCAGTGCATAGGAGAGGGCTGGACAGTCCCTGATTGTCATGGGAGTTGTAACCAATAGTAATTCAGCTTTGATTCCATCCAATACCTGTAAAAACAACAGCAAATAGCATCCTACCAGCAATAATGCTGAGTCCCCTTGACTTTAAACAAAAAAGCAATATTAAAATCCCACTTCAGTTGCACTTTTCCTGATATATTTTCTGTCACTCATTCATCCACAGAAAATTTATTATACATCCTTGGAAAGATTTCTTGCTTCAACCTGACTATCCTTCTGGTGAAGATGCTGTTGGGGAGAGAGTCCCAAGATTAGACCCAGCTATCATGAAGTGACAGTGATATGTTGGCAACACAGGACGTGCTGGAGGAACTCAGCAGGCCAGGCAACATCTGTAGAAAAGAGTAAACAGTTGACGTTTCGGGCTGAGACCCTTCAACAGTCCTAAACATTGAAACGTTGGCCCAAAATGTTGACTGTTTATTCTTTTCCACCGATACTGCCTGTCTGCTAAGCTCCTCCAGCACTTTGAGTATGTTGCATGGATTTCCAGCATCTGCAGATATTCGCTTGTTTGTGGTGAGGAACTCGGCAGGTTGATCAGTATCTGTGGGAGGAAAACAATTGTCAAGGTTTGGGTTGAAACCCTACATCAGGACCGGTTGATGGACAGAGAGTTTTGGACATTTTCTAATTCCTTTTCCTGCACAGATACTGCTTGACTCACTGAGTTCCTCCAGCAGATCATACGCTGCTCCAGATTCTAGCAACTGCAGTCCCTTATGTCTTTATCATACATTAGTGATTCATTATGGTTTATGACCATCCAGGGAACCTGTAACACTCTCAGTTTTAATCTGACATCAAAGTAGCAAAGTTTTTTTTTCAAAAACTAATCAGTCTCAGCTCAGAATTTGAAGAATATTTATTTTTTACTCAGCTGACTCACCAACACATTAAGAAGAATTTGGTATTAATGTCACTGTCATTTGAAAGTCACAGAGGGCTGTTAGGCGAATTATCAGATGGTTGTTGTCATGGTGACATGGCACCAAATTGACTACCATGGTTTGGATAAAAAATTCACTCTCTTCGATGGGATGTTGTCTCTTTGTTACTTATCTTAACCATCAGTGGTTTTGCAACGCATAGCTCTTAAAATGTAAAAGAAAATATAAGTAAGTTCTCCGTAGTGAAACAACAATTTAAAATTTTCAAGTGACTTTCAGAAAATAATCTAATCCCTCTGATTGTAATCAATTAATCTGAATCACTTACGCTGTAGTCAAATCCAATCGATTGGAATGTTTTCTAATTGCCTCATGGAGTCATACAGGACACAAGCAGGCCCTTCAGCCCCACTGAGTCTGTACTGACAACCAAGCATCCATTCAAACTAATCTCATTTAACTCTCCCATCGTAAAAGTAGAATCATAGGTAGATGGGGAGGTGTAGAACCAATTTAGCCGCTGGCCTTCATCAGTCAGTAAGCACAGAAGTTAGGTCATTCCGTTGCATTGCAGTTGCACAGATATTGTTGAGGCCACAGTGTACAGCTTCAGTCGTCCTGTTGTAGGAAGCGCCATCTTCTTGATGGAAGATGGCAGCGTGACGCAGCTCGCAGTGGCCACTCCGGTGGTGATGTCTGTTATTTGTCAAGTAGGGTGCCGTGCACAACCCTGATTTGATGGAGACAGATGTGAGAGCACGGAGGATCATCTGGTGAAACTTCTGAAATGCCTGCTTCGCTGCTGCTGCTACTGTGTGGTCCAGAATCTCCGGAGGGGAAGGCCCCGAGTCCTCGGCTTTGCTTGTTGCTCGGCGGCCAGGGTGGAGTTGACGTGCTCGGCAGAGGATGGTGCTCAGAGAGGCTGTGTCGGAGGGGCTGGTCGGAGGCTCAAAGTTTTCGGACAGACTCAGAGTTTGCTGCGGTCGAGTGCTTCCAATGATGCTGCATCGGCAAGTTGGTGGAACTTGGAGGTTCATGGTTGGAAGAGTTTCTCCCTTCTGCTGCCTGTACGTGATGATGAGTCTATCGGGACTTTGAGACTTTTTTTTTACCGTGCTCATGGTCTGCTCTTTATCAAATTATGGTATTGCTTTGCACTGTTGTAACTATATGTTATAATTATGTGGTTTTGTCAGTTTTAGTCCTGGTTTGTCCTGTGTTTTCTTGTGATATCATTCTGGAGGAACGTTGTATCATTTTTTAATGCATGCATTTCTAAATGAAAATAAACGAGGACTGAGTGTCCTCATAATCTAACCTAATCTAATTAAATTGGAAAGGGAAAGGGTATGGAGATTTAGGAGGATGCTAGTGGCAGTCAAGAGCTTGTTGTAAGGAGAGGTTGGGCTGACTATGACTTTTCCTTGACATGTAGGAGACCGAGGACTGACCTTATATATGTGTATAAAATGATGTGGGAAAATGCACATATTCTCTTCCGCAGGGTCGGAAAATCAAAAGCTGGAGGGTATAGGTTTAAGGTGAGGGGGAAAGCTTTAAAGAGGGCCAAGGGGAAACTTCTTCCTGCAGAGGTCAGTGTGCATACAAGCTGCCGGAGGAAACAGGTACAATACCGAATACAAAAGACATGTGAATACATCATTGGATAGGAAGGTTTTAGAAGAATATGTGCTAAATGAGAGCAGAGTCAACATGGATGGGTTGGGCATGTTGCATTACTTGATTATGCTTAGGGTCTATAACTCCCCATGCCCCAGATTTTACAACTCATCTACACACTCAGAGCAGTTTACAGTGTTCAATCAATGCACCTCTCCTCTGCTGTTTTATCCTACCCTAACCCATAGTGAGTTTGATTTATTTGGAGTTTAAGCGGACGAGCAGGGATCTCATTCAAGGCTCTGGGAGGCTGTCTCCTCACACTGAACACCCACAGCTAGAGTTTCTCAACTCAGGATAAGGGGCTGATGACTCCAGATTGGAGAGAATGCTGCACAGAGGCTGTAAATGTTGGGAATTTAGACCCATATGGTGTAGGTGTCCAATCAATGAGCATTTTCAAGACTGGGCAGCTGTGTTGCCCATATTGGGTAGGCTGTCATTGTTTTGCTAGGAAGGAGGCTAAGGGAAGACGTAATTTACAAAATGCTGCCTGCGCACAAGAAATTGTTACAGGAAGAAGTTGGGTAGACTTAGGACCTTTTCCTTGGAAAGTAGGAGATTGAGGAGTGAGTCTATAAAACTATGAGGAATATGGATAGGATGACTGCACATATCCTTTTTCCCAAAGTTGGGAATGCAAGAGCTAGCAGGCATAGGGTTAAGGTGAGGTTTTAAGTTTAAGTCAAAACGAGTATGAGAGGGATCAATAAGGTAGGTATTGAAAACCTTTTAGCAAAGACAGAAGGATCAAAACAACAGGTTTAAGATGGGAAGAAGGATGCAGCACAAATCTAGAAGTAATAGAGCCTGCAAGAATGATACTGAACATGTGATGACCAACATTAATGCCACACCGCTGGGGTCAACCCAGTTCAATCTTGACACCTGGTGCTGTTTGTGTGGAGTTTACACGTGCTCCCTGCGACCACATGGATTTCAACTGGATATTCCAGTTTCCTCCCATGATGTTAAGAGAAGATGTGCATCAATTGGCTGGTAAATTGCACCCTGCCCCACCGTGTGTAAGTGAGGGGTAGAATATGAGGGGAATGTGGGAGGTATAAATGAGATTACAGTAGGTTTAGAGTGGCACACTCTCATTGGGCTGAAGAGCCTTCTACCATACTAACTCTCCGTGGCTCTATGAAATAGAGAAATAACAGAGATTCGTGGTAGAAAACATGAAAGAAACTGTGTCAATAATTTTTAAAAAGGAACTACAGTAATAAAGGAATTCAAGTTACTTTCTGTCACTAGAAAATAAGTATATTGCAAATAGCATAAATGGAGATGAGTTTCTGGGACCTGCATCCTAGTCTTTTAAAGGAATTGGTTGCAGAGACATACGTTGGTTGCAATGTTCAAACATTCCCTAGATTGTGGAGGAGTCCCAAAGGATTGGAAAACTGTAGATGCAGCACCAGAGCTGAGAAAGGGAGGCGGTCAGAAGGCAGAGAATTTAGATCAGTTAGTCTAATGTCAGCTGTTGGGAATCCTTTGTAGTGAAGGTAATGACATGTCATTTAGCGAATCATAAGAGGATCACAGTCAGTATGGTTTTGTGGCAGAAACTTTGTAGAATAAATTTAATAGAGCTCACTGAGGATGGGACAAACAAGGTGGATTAAAGAAATAAGCGTGAAGAGCCGCAGAGTGCATTCAATAACAGTGCAGCTGATCCAGTATTCCACTCTTGAATGCAGATGCTCTCACACACTTGGCTCTGGAAGGTGATGGACCAGAAGCTGGTAAAGGAGCTTGAATGACGAAATATAAAGGGGCTGAATTGACTGACAGGAGATCATTCTACTTCATTGAACTGATTAGACAGATGAGAACTTCTTTTTTAAATATTTCAGAAAATGTTTGCTTAAACCATCCTTTAAATACAGATGGGAAAATAGATGGAGGGCACTGCTAGATGTAGCTGGGCATTGAGGGGTCAGGTATGAAGTGCATCCATCTCTGGCTTCGGCATCCTTTATAGTGTCCATGGGCTATATCCTCATGGGCAGAAGGAGAGCCAGTCGGGCTTTCCTGCCGCGTGCTTCTCCGTCTCTTGCTTCCGTGTGGATGGTTTCCATGTGTTGAGCAGTTGAGTGGCAGTCCCTTACAGTCCCACCAGCTTCCTTACTGCACATTCCCATCCACACAGTTCAGGAGCTCCCCAAAATTCAATTAGGAATATCAGAGACCTTAAGCCAAGTGATAAGGATCACACAAATACACAACGGCCCAATGCTCTTCCCCAGCAAGAACGGCTGAATCCATAAAGTTATCAAAAGGTCATTTTCTGACACAAAATACTTACCCCCGTCTTCCAGAATACTAAATGCAGAAATTTCCCACAAATTTGGTGAACTGATATCCAATGTTAATCTGCAGGGAGGGAGAAACATATTCTCATGTTCATTCATATTTTATTCATTCCTGGAGACCATATTTCCACAAAAATATATGTACTGTACATTTTCCCATAAATGCAGACATGAGCCCTTTGTTTCTGGCTTTCCTGTGAAGCTGCAAATGACTCACTAAGCAATTCCAGGTGGGAACACAAGAGAAACTATCTCTCCCATTGGAACATGGGACACAGACCATGGAGGAAGCAAATGATCAATCAAAGGAGGAACGGAAGTGTCAGACTTGTTAACCTCTTCCTTCTGTTACACTGTCATTCAGTAGGTCACACAGAATTATATTATCATTCATTTGTTCTAACATAGAGGCTGGTGCTGTGTGAGATTAACTCCTTGCCAGCTTCCAGTAGTGCAATCTGGAATTTCCCCCTCCTCCACACCTTTCCCATAACCCTTGCTCCCACCCTTAAGCAATTCCATTTTAGATCTTAGGTCCTAGAGTACAACACAGAAAGGGGCCAGGCAGACCTTCTGCTCCACGGTAACCTGACCTTCTGCCTCATTCCATCTACCTGCAGCTGGACCATATCCCCTCCACCCATGTACATATCCAAACTTCTCCTATATGTTACAATAGATCCCTCGTCTACCACTTTACTGCCAGTTAATTCCATACATTCACCACCCTCCGAGTGACAAAGATTCCCCTCCTCAGATTGCCCTTAAATATTTCACCTTTCACCATAAACCTATGACCTCCAGTTCTAGTCTCACCATAACCTCAGGTGAAAATGCCTGCGTGCACACATCCTATCCCTCATAATTTTACATACCTCTGTAAGATCTTCCCTAATTTCCCTCTGTTCCAGAGAATAAAGTCCAAACCTATTCAACATTTTTCTATAATTTAGGTCCTCAAGTCCAGGCAACATCCTTGTAATTTTTCTCTATACTCTTTCAAGATTATTGATACCTGTCATGTAGGCAGGTGATCAGAACTGCACACAATACTCTCAGTTCGGCCTCACAAATGTCTTATATGTATTTTGTACTCTAGGTATGAATGCTATGCCTTTCATCCTGGAACCAACCTTCCCTTCCAATTGTCAGTCCAAACTTGAAACAATCTTTCAAGCCAAATCACCTCTCAAGTGCTCCAATGAGAATGACCTGAACTACTTTAGTATGTAATCCCAAATAATCCTTTAAGAGTGTATGAGAATGAAAGGGTTAATGTATGAGGAGTATCTGGCCCTGCACCCAATTGATGAAGGGGGTTCTCACCGAAGTCCACTGGACACTGAAGGGATAGGATGGAGTGGTCATTGAGAGGGTGTTTCCATTAATAGGAGAGTCCAGTGGGATATTCTTTAGGGATGATATGAGGAGCCATTTCTTCAGCCAGAGGGTAGTGGATCTGTGGAATGGTTGGCCATGCAGTACTGTGGAGGCCAAGTTACTGGGTGTATGTAAGGCAGAGATTGATTGGTAAGGATGTTAAAGATCATGGGAAGAAGGTGGGAGAAGGGAGTTGAGAGAGAAAAACAAATCAGCGAATTTTGATTGATGGAGCAGACTTGATGGGCCAAATGGCCTAAATATGCTCCTACATCCTATGGTCTTATGGACTATAATTGCAGCTTCACTATAACTTCCTGATAACAACAAGGCATACACCAGCACTATCATTACCGAAATGTCTTTGCCCCTGTCGTTTCTTGTATCTCCCACATCCAAGCCTGCTTGAACAAAGGCTGTAGTCTAGGAAATGTGCTTGTGGCTGTAATATCTATACACAAAGAGGAAAGCACAAGACACATTATCACCAAATGTTCAGCAATACAATCATCCAGTTGAGGTGTGCAAAGGAAGCTTCCTTTACCAAAGGTTTGGCCAAGTTGGTGTGCATTGCCCTTGACATATCACTGTTGATGCACTTAGCAAAATCAATCTGCGCAACAGGTTATGCTGGAACCATCTATGGAAAACTAACTATTGCAAAGGCACCAATTGTTGCATATCACAAGTCCTGATTATGCGACCACTGACGCCAGGCAGACAGACTCTGAAGGGTATTGATAATGGCTGGGGTCACCTGTCTTATAAAGACATTGCCCAGAAGAAGGCAATGGCAAACCACTTCTGTAGAAACCTTTGCCAAGAACAAGCATGGTCATAGAAAGACCATGATTGCCCACGTCATAATGAACGAAGGAACCATTTGTTCCTGTGGTACAGAAGGTGTAGTCATTCCTTGGGATGCTTAAAGATATGGCGGGTATTTTAGAACGATTGGGAGGTTGGGAGCTGTGGGGTACAGTGCAGAGGAGGAATCAAGGCCGATAACAGATCATATTGAACAATGAGGTAGGCTGGATGGGCAGACTGGCATTCTCCTATTCCCATTAAGCCCAAATCTGATTCTGTTGTTCTTCTGCCTTTGGATAGCTAGACATCCTAAGTGCAAGAGGTTACAGGGTTAGTGACACTTCTGGATCATAGAGTGATACGGCACGAGAGCAATGACCCAGCGAGTCTGTCAATCCTATTTTATCCTCCTGACATTGCAATCAACTCCTGCCAGATTGTATCCCTCACCCACAGTGCCATGATGGTATAGTGGCTAGTGGGACACTGTTACAGCTCGGGGCGTCGGAGTTCAGAGTTCAAGCGCGGCGTTCCCCATAATAAAGTTTGTATTTTCTTCCTGTGTACACGTGGATTTTCTCCAGCTTCCTCCCGCATTTCAAAGATGTACCAGTCAGGAGGCTACTTGGGCATTGTAAATTGTCCAGCGATTAGGCTCGGGTTAAGTCAGTGGGCTGGTGGGCAGCACGGTTCAGTAGGCCAGAATGGCCTGTTCCACACTGCATCTCCCAATAAAATCTATTTAATTATTTATTGAGATACAGCACAGAACAGGCCCACCTGGCCCTTCGAGCCACACCAGCTAGCAACCCCCCGATTTCATCCTAGCTTAATGAGGTCACAGGGAGGATGTGCAGACTCCACACAGACAACGCCAGAGGTCGGGATCGAACCCAGTCTCTGAAGCTGTGAGGCAGCAACCATTTTATTAAGTACAATAGGAATAATTTTAAATGAGAAATATAGAATTACAAAGATGTTGCCTGGATTGGAGAGTATGTCTTATGAGAATAGGTTGAGTGAACTTGGCCTTTTCTCCTTGGAGCAACAGAGGAGGAGAGGTGAGCTGATAGAGGTGTATAAGATGATGAGAGGCATTGATTGTGTGGATAGTCAGAGGCTTTTTCCCAGGGCTGAAATGGCTAACATGAGGGGCATAGTTTTAAGGTGCTTGGTACAAGGGGAATGTCAGAGGTAAATTTTTTACACAGAGAGTGGTGGGTATATGGAATGCACTGCCAGTGAAGGTGGTAGAGGCGGATACAACAGGATCCTTTAAGAGATTCTCAGGTACATGAAGCTTAGAAAAATAGAGGGCTATGCGATAGGGTAATCCTAGGCAGTTTCTAGCGCAGGTTAGATGGGTGGCACAACATTGTGGGCTGAAGGGCCTGTAATGTGCTGTAGATTTCTATGATTCTATAGATATATTGAGTTATAACACAATAAAATATTATCAAGTAATTTTAAAAAATAGTGCCACTGCCTCACAGTTGCAGATCTCCGGCGCTGTCTGTCTGTGGAATTTGCACTGTGACTTTGTGGGTTTCGCCCGAGTGCTCCAAGTTACTCCCACAACCCAAACATGTGCAGGTCTGTGGGTTAACTGACTGCTGCAAATTGCCCCTCATGTGAAGTTGAAGAGTAAAATCTAGAGGGAGGTGGGTATTGGATCAAATTTAAATGGGATCAGTAGAGTGTTAGTGCATGCCAGCACACACTGGATGGGCTGAAGGTCCATTTAAAATGCTCCCTGACTCTTGTGTGTTCCTCAACCTTCCTGGTAGATTGAATTAGTATGCCACACATTTGTGTTGAACTTTCCCTGATCTGTCCAGTAGCTGATGCAAGGAGGGGGTTGTCCTTGCTATAACGATTGCATTTACTTCTGATGCTGACAAACTTCAGCACGTTTTAGAAGACAGAACATAGAACAGTAGAGCACCGTACGGACTCATCGGCACATGATGTTGTGCCAATCTTGAAAACCCTACTCCATGATCAATCTAGCCCTCCCTCTCACACAGCCCATAACCTTCCAGATTTTCTTTCATCATTGTGTCTTCTAAGTGTCTCTCATATATCCTTAATGTATCAGCCTCAATCCCCACCCACTGCAGTGCATTGCAGGTAGCTGCCTCTCTCTGTGTAAAAAGCTTACATCTGACATTTCAACTAAATTACTTCCATTCTGGAAGAATGTCCTTTGATATTAGCCGTTGCTGCTCTGTAAAAATGCACCAGCTGTCCACTCTGTCTGTGCCTCTCAAGTGGCCTCTGATCCTCTTCTATTCTAAAGACAAAAGCGCTTTCATAAGATGTAAGGTATAGCAGCAGAATTAGGCCATTTCGCCCGTCGAGTCTCCTCCACCAATTTAGCTTGGCTGATCCATTTCCCTCTCAGTCTAATCTCCTGCCTTCTCCCCTATCCTTTCATGCCCTGACTAATAAGAATTCATCAACCTCTGACTTAAATATTCCCAATGACTTGGCCTCCACAGCTGCCTGTTGCAACGAACTCCACAGATTCACCACTGTCTGGCTAAAGAGATTCCTTCTCAGCTTCATTCTAAATGGACGACTCTCTATTCTAAGTCTATATCCTCTGGTTTCAGACTCCCCATCATAGGAAACATCCTCTCCGAACCTACTCTATCGAGGTCTTTTGCTATTCGAAACATTTCATCGAGATCCTTCCCCCACCTCCACATTTCTTCTGAACTCCAGCGAGTACAGGGTCCAGCGCCATCAAAAGCTCCTCATATGACAAGCCTTTCAATCCCGGAATAATTTTTTTATTCTTAGATAAGGGGCCCAAAACTGCTTACAACACTTCAAATGAGGCCTCACCACTGCCTTATAAAGCCTTAACATTACGTCCTTGCTTTTATATTCTAATCATCTCAAAATGAATGCTAATATTGCATATTCATCATAAGACATATTCTCTAATCGAAGTATTCTCTGAAAGTATCCTAACTGGTTGCATGATCGTCTACTATGGTAATTCACATGCACAGGAAAATAAGCGAGACTCTCCCCGCCTCCATTCCAACTAATTATTTTAACACAGAAGCACCATTGGGAGTGCCCTGACCAGCTGCATCACCGTCTGGCATGGGAATTGCAAAGCATCTGACGACAAGACCCAGCAAAGGATAGTGAGGATTGGGGTCTCACTTCCACCCATCCAAGATATTAATCAGGAGCGCAGTATATACAAGGCCCTCAGCATTGTCAAGGATTCCTCCCATGCAATCCCCTACCATCAGGCAGAAGGTATCATAGCATTAGGACAAGGACAGTTAGCATGGGAAACCGGTTCTTCCCCCCAGGCTGCGAGACTGAACTCTCTGACACCACCCATTCTCATCATTTATGAAGTTAGACTGTTTACTTTTTAACATGTCAGAATCAGAATCAGGTTTAATATCACCGGCATCTGTCTTGAAATGTGTTAACTTTCATGTACAATGAAATACAAGATAAATAAATATAGAGAATATACATATACATATAAATATAGAGTATATACATATGTCTATTAAATAGTTAACATAAGTAGCAAAAAAAAAAAGAAATAAAAAGATAGTGAGGTAGTGTTCATGGGTTCAATGTCCATTTAGAAATTGAATGGCAGAGAGAAAGAAGCTGTTCCTGAATTGCTGATTCTGCAGCTCCTTCCCGATGCTAACAGTGTGTAGAGGACATGTTCTGGGTGATGGGGATCCTTAGCGATGGATGTTACCTTCCTAAGGCACTGCTCCTTGAAGGTATCTTGGATACTGCAGAGGCTGGTACCCAGGATGGAGCTGACTAATTTTTGTAAGTTCCTGCAATTCACTTCGATCTTGTGCAGTAGCCCCCACCCCTGCCCCCCATACCAGACGGTGATGCAGCCAATCAGAGTGTTGTCCACTGAACATTTGTAGAAGTTTTTGAGTGTTTTAGTTGACAAACCAAATCTCCTTAAAATCCTAATGAAATATAGCCGTCGTCTTGCCTCCTTTATAACTGCATCAATATGTTGGCACCAGATTAGGTCCTCAGAGATCTCGACACCCAGGAACTTGAAATTGCTCACTCTTTCCACTTCTGATCCCTCTATGAGGGTTGGTTTGTGTTCCCTCATTTTGCCCTTTCTGAAGTCCACAATCAGCTCTTTGGTCTTGCAGATGTTGAGTGCAAGGCTGTGTCATAAATGCACCCAATCTTCTGGAATATATTTTATCATCTGTTAATGTATTTGTGGTAATATTACTTTACAAGTTGTGCGAGAGTTATATGTACTGTGCTGTGCACCTTGGTCTGGAGGAACATTGTTTGGTTTGGCAGTAGTTGAGAGCAGTGGACTCTGCCCAATACATCATGGGCCCATGACCCTTCCAACTGTTGGTAGATTTGCATAAGGTGCTGCCTCAGGAAGGGAACATCAATCATCCAAGATCCTCCCCAGCTGGGCCATGTCAACTTCTTGCAGCTACCATTGGGTAGGAAGTATAGAAGACTGAAGTCCCATAGTATCAGGTTCAAGAACAACTGCTTCCCTTTAACCAACTGGCATGCCTGGATCACTACCAATGGCATAGCATGATAATGAACTTTTCTTTGTTTTATTTGTGTTCTTTCTTGTGAGGATGCTGTATAATTTATATTTAATTTCTTTTGCCTTGTGAATGCTGCTCATCTGATGCTATGTGCCTGTGATGTTTCAAGTTTTTCACTGCATGCACGTGCATATGGCATTCAACTTAATTTTAACTTCGTTGTGCTCCTTCCTGCCTTGTGGCGCATCGGGTGGCATTTTTGCTTTTTCTGTATTTTCTGACTGTTTTTTTATGAGGTCGAGTTGCCAGCTCAAACCCCGGACAGATGGAAAGTGTGCAAGGAGCCAGCTGGATTTGAACTCAGGACCATTCGTCTGGAAGTCTGGTGCTGATGCCACTACACCACCTGCCAACAAATTTTAACTTTGATTTGATCTTTAAAAACTTGTAGAAGTTATTTCTTACCATTTCTCTGTGGCTGCAATGGACTCCTCTGCCATGGAACAGTTGTCGGTTCTGCAAACAATTCAATTATGTCAATCAATTAGTTTGTTGCAGGCACCTCTCACAGATGGACTGAAGAATGAGGAGCAACCTGTATTTCTGGAGTATCGCATTAAGTATCAACCATATTATTCTGCCAACAGCTCTCTGAATGGCCCTGAGTTACAGCAGTTCAGCTCCATCCAAAATGAAAACAGGCCTCCCCTTCACTGACTTTGTCTACACTTCCCACTGTCTCAGGAAACATTTCTGCCCATTACGCCACTGATGTTTAGGGCAACAATGAAGGTCCTTCAGTGTTCAGGATGTCTTTCGTTAGTAGCTTCCTCTTGGTTTTCACTCTCAAGTCCCAGGTGGGGACTCAGATATTGAAGTTCATGCAACATACATCAAAGTTGCTGGTGAACGCAGCAGGCCAGGCAGCATCTCTAGGAAGAAGCGCAGTCAACGTTTCAGGCCGAGACCCTTCGTCAGGACTAACTGAAGGAAGAGTGAGTAAGGGATTTGAAAGCTGGAGGGGGAGGGGGAGATGCAAAATGATAGGAGGTCAGGAGGGGGAGGGATGGAGCCGAGAGCTGGACAGGTGATAGGCAGAAGGGGATACGAGAGGATCATGGGACAGGAGGTCCGGGAAGAAAGACGGGGGGGGGTGACCCAGAGGATGGGCAAGAGGTATATTCAGAGGGACAGAGGGAGAAAAAGGAGAGTGAGAGAAAAAATGTGTGCATTAAAAAGAGTAACAGATGGGGTACGAGGGGGAGGTGGGGCCTAGCGGAAGTTAGAGAAGTCAATGTTCATGCCATCAGGTTGGAGGCTACCCATACGGAATATAAGGTGTTGTTCCTCCAACCTGAGTGTGCCTCCTCTACTGTAAAGATGAAGCCACACTCAGGTTGGAGGAACAACACCTTATATTCCGTATGGGTAGCCTCCAACCTGATGGCATGAACATTGACTTCTCTAACTTCCGCTAGGCCCCACCTCCCCCTCGTACCCCATCTGTTACTCTTTTTAATGCACACATTCTTTCTCTCACTCTCCTTTTTCTCCCTCTGTCCCTCTGAATATACCTCTTGCCCATCCTCTGGGTCACTCCACCCCGTCTTTCTTCCCGGACCTCCTGTCCCATGATCCTCTCGTATCCCCTTCTGCCTATCACCTGTCCAGCTCTCGGCTCCATCCCTCCCCCTCCTGTCTTCTCCTATCATTTTGCATCTCCCCCCCCCTCCAGCTTTCAAATCCCTTACTCACTCTTCCTTCAGTTAGTCCTGACGAAGGGTCTCGGCCTGAAACGTCGACTGCGCTTCTTCCTAGAGATGCTGCCTGGCCTGCTGCGTTCACCAGCAACTTTGATGTATGTTGCTTGAATTTACAGCATCTGCAGAATTCCTGTTTATTGAAGTTCATTGTTGTTTCCATAACAGTTTTGTTTTACTGGTCAGGATTGTTAGCCTTGAGCCGAACCCCCGAACATGGAGGAATGGTGGCTCACTCTTGGTCTGGCCTCTACCTTTGGACCTGTTTGGCATGGGTAACCTGACCAAGAGCTAAATCATTGAAGCATGCAAGCCTCCAAACCCAACGACAAGTTTGTGGTCCTCTTGGAGGTCTTTGGAAAAGCAGCCAACATAGTCAAAGGCCCCACCCACCCCAGGCATTCTCTCTGTTCTTCTAATTGGCAGAAGATACAAAAAGTTTGAGAAGACGTAGCCCAAGGACTGATCTATTCCACTGTTTGTATGGTTAAGTTGAACTGTTTATCTCCCAACCTACCCGTTGGTAATTGTTTACCTGCATTGTCCAGCTGCATGTTCTCTGTAAATGTAAAACTATATTCTCCATTCTATTATTGATGTTTCTTTTTGTACCACCATGATGTACTTATGCATGGAGTGATCTGTCTAGATAGCATGCAAATCGGAATCAGAATCAGCTTGACTATCACTAGCATATGTCGTGAAATTTGTTGTTTTTGCAGCAGCGGTACATTACAATACATAATAATTTTTTAAAACTAAATTACAATAATATAAAAATTAAATTAAATAAGCAGGACAAGCAGGAGCAAAGAAAAAGATACTGAGGTATTGGTACATGGGTTAATTGTCCATTCAGAAATCTGATGGCGGAGGGAAAGAAGCTGTTTCTAAAACATTGAGCATTTGTGCTCAGGCTCCTGTACCTCCTCCTTGATGGTAGCAATGAGAAGAGGACATGTGCAGAACAATGCCTGTTGCAAACTCAATGCTGAATTAAACTAAACTCCTGTCTCACTATGCACATTCATATGCAACCTAAACGGCTCTAAATTGAGATTATTGCATATGCTCCAACAAAACCTCTGGCAGCTTGTTCCAGCCACCCACAATTCTCCACATAAGAACAGCTTTGCTTCATGTCTCCTTTAAACTTACAAAGTTATGACATTTAAAGTTTACCAATTTAAAGTTATGTTCACTAGTACTTGACATCTCTACCCTAGGAAAAGGATTCTGACTTTCTGCCCTATCTGCACCTCTCATAATTTTATAAACTTCTATCATGTCTCTCCTCAGTTTCTGGTGCTCCAATGAAAACAACCCAAGTTTGTCCAACCTCTCCTCACAGCTCACGCCCACTAATATAGGCAATATCCTAGAGAACCTCTTCTGCACCCTTTCCAAAACCTCCACACACTTCCTGTAAATGGGGTGAATAGAAAAGCAACTCAGGATCCTCTGTTTCATTCAATTCCTCTCTTTTGCTTCTCCACTGACAGAATATCAGGAATACCAAGGAACTGATGTGAACTTCAGAAAGTTGGGAAAACACACACCAGTCCACATCGAGGAGTCAGCGGGGGAAAGGGTGAGCAGCTTCAAGTTCCTGGTCATAAATATTTCAAAGGATCTACCTTGGGCTCAACGCACTGATGCAATCATGGCAAATGTACATCATCAGCTCTACTTCATCAGGTGTTTGAGGAGATGTGGTATGCCTCAAAAGTCTCTCGTTGCAAATTTCGACACAGCATGGTATGGAAGCTCTAATGCAAGGGATCACAAGAGGTTACAGAGGGTTGTGGACTCAACTAGCTCCATTATGGTCACAATCCTCCCCACCATTGAAGACATCTTCAAAAGCTGGTGCCTAAAGAAGGCAGCATCCATCATGCAGGATCCTCACCATTGAGAAATGCCCACTTCTCATTACTACTATCAGGAAGGAGGTACAGGAGCCTGAAGGCCCACACACAACATTTCACAAGCAGCTCCTTCCCCTCCACCATCAGATTTTTGAACAGTCTATAAACCTGTGAACATTATATCAGTATTTCTCTTTTCCTCTATCGATTTAGTTTTGTAACTAATAGTATTTTTTATGTCTTTCACCATACTGTAACTTAAAAAGAAAACAAATTTCATGATATTTGTCATTGGCAGTAAACCTAAACACAAGAGATTTTGCAACACACACAAAATGCTGGAGGAACTCAGCAGGCCAGGCAGGATCTTTGGAAAAGAGTACAGTCGACGATTTGGGCCGAAATCCTTCGGTAGGACTGGAGTAAAAAAGCTGAAGAGTAGATTTAAAAGGTGGGGAGGAGGGGAGAGAGAAACAGCAGATGATAGGCAAAACCTGAAGGGGAAGGGATGAAGTAAAGAGCTGGGAAGTAAATTGGTAAAAGAGACAGAAGGCCCCTACACCTCCTCCCTCACTACCATTCAGGGCCCTAAACAGTCCTTTCAGGTGAGGTGACATTTCACCTGTGAGCCTGTTGGGGTCATCTACTGTGCCCAGTCCACCCGGTGTGGCCTCCAGTGCATCAGTGAGACCCGACATAGATTAAGAGACCACTTCGCCGTGCACCTACCTTCCACCTGCCTGAAAAAGTAGGATCTCCCAGTGGCCACCCATTTTAATTCTCCTTCCTATTCCCATTCCAATATGTCTATCCATGGCCTCCTCCACAGTCGTGATGAGGCCACACTTAGGTTGGAGGAACAACGCATTATATTCTGTTTGTGTAGCCTCCAACCTGATGGCATGAATGTCGATTTCTCAAATTTACAGTAATGCCCTGTGGTAAACCATATATATACGTTGTAACTGGGTTACCTGTCTGGACACGGCCCTCTGCTGACTGCTCCTGTGGCTCCTCCCACAGACCTCTGAATAAAGGCGATTGCGCCATTGCTCCTCCTCTCAGTCCAGGGGCAGATACTCAGCATGGTGGAGGTCACATTTTACTGCTAATAAAAGCCTTTCAGTATTTACTCTACTTCCAGTCTTTTGGAGTTATTGAAGGTGCATCATGCCCCTCACACACCCCCCACCCCCACCAATTCCCATCCTCTTGTCCCTCTCCCACCTTATCTCCTTGCCCACCCATCGTCTCCCACTGGTGCTCCTCCCCCCCTGGGTTGTCTGTCTCTTTTACCAATTTACTTCCCAAGTCTTTACTTCATCCCTCCCTCTTCAGGTTTCACCTATCACCTTGTGTTTCTCTCTCCCCTCCATTTACCTTTTAAATCTGTTCCTCAGCTATTATACTCCAGTCCTTACAAAGGGTTTCAGCCCAAAACATCGACTGTACTCTTTTCCATAGATGCTGCCTGAGCTGCTGAGTTCCTCTGGCATTTTGTGTGTGCAGCTCGGATTTCCAGCGTCGGCAGATTTTTCTCTTGTTTGTGACAAGAGATTCTGTGGTTGCTGGAAACTCGGAGCATCAAACCCACATAAAATGCAGGAGGAAAGCAACAGTCAGGCAGCAGCTATGCAGAGGAATAGATAGTTGATGTTTTAGGCTGAGACACTTCATCAGGATTGGAAAGGAAGAGAGAAGAAACCAGAAGCAGGCTATTATCCCCTTTCCTGTTCTGAAGGGTCTTGGCCCAAAACTTTGACTATTTATTCCCCACCATAAGTGCTGCCTGACTTGTTAATTTTCACCAGCATCTTGTGTGTGATTTTGTCCAACTGTTCTAGATAATTCAGGGATCCATTAAGTAAAATATATATGGTAGATAATTTTGAATATAGGGTTAAAATAGCTGTAACTATTGGTAAAGGCTTTGTGTCCTTGAGAATATCCTGTTTTTATAATTAATGTTTCTAGTCTACATAACTAAGATTATAGTTCTGGCCAAATCCCTCATTAAAGTGATAACACAGCTGCAGAAATGATAGATGGATAAACCACAGATCGACTCTTTATCTTGCTGATGTGGGGTTGGTTTTGCTCACTTGTCTGCTACTAGATATATAGACAAGCTTTTCCTTTGTACCTCAGAGTTCACATTGAACTCTCCATGATATTATGCTAAAATGAAAGATTCACCACTTGAAGTCTGATATCGAGCTCTATGTTAAAAATTCCTTGACCCTGTGTCTCATCTACTTCTATTATTGGCCTTCCTTAAACAAGGACTAGACACAATACCCTAGATGTGGTCTCACCAATACCCTATGTAACTAAATTACAACAGCCCCGTTTTTATACTCAGCTTCCACGAACAGTAAATGACAAGACCGTGGAGACTGACAAAAAGCACTGCAGCAACTAAACTGGTGTAGTTGAGGGGTCTCAACATGAAATGTTGATTGTCTCCCCCGTTTTCCTCCACAGATGCTGCATGACCCTGAGTTCCTTTGTGTTTTTGTATGTTCCTCCAGATACCCAACATCTGTAGTTTCCTGTGTCTCAATGGTACCATTTCATGAGCTTTCTGGATTACTTGTGCTACTTGCATACAAGACTTTTCCAAATTGTGCATGAGGATGCCGGATTCCTTTGTACCACGGCGCTCTCAGTGTTTGGATCATCTGCTTCTGCAAAAAAAATGGAGATGTTTGTTATCCCCCTCATTACTTGTCTGGTCTTTACTCACTTACCTGCTATCAGTTGTAACTCTGGCATTAGATCAGAGATGTATCGCAGCCCAGAATCCTTGAAGACCTCGGCCGTGTTTCGGCCCCCGCCATAGGAGATGCCAAAGTCATACAAGTCCTTTCTGTAGAACACCTGCACGGTCAGAAGAAAGAGCCATCATTTCCAACAGAGACTTGGCCTCTGTTAAAGGGGGGTTGGACCATCTCTACACTCCCAATACCACGACTAGTCAAATTCATTGAGGTGGAGCATTAGATTAGCAATTAGTCCTGCCTCCATATTACACTCCTCCCAATACCCATTCCCTCTGAAGTCAAAGAATAGCGGAGAAGAGGACAGAAGAAGTCAGAAAATTACAGCACAGTTGGTCCACAGTGTCTGTACTGAACGTAATGAACCTACCGCATTAGATCAATTGCGCGAATACGGCCAATGCATGCGGCCAATCGACACAGACACTTACCATGTAGGAGGCACTTTTATTTGGGTATGGGCTTTCTAGTGCACATGCTTTCATCTTGGCGTGCCTGATTCGTGCCTCCTACATGGTAAGTGTCTGTGTCTACTGTTACTAACGTGACTCAGTAAAAATATTTAATCCTATTACTCCATGGTTGTTCTTGCTCCATGTATATATAACACAAACTAGATCCATGTGCCTATATGTGATCCAAATCCCTCCACCCATGCCTGTTCAAATTCCTCGTAAATGCTTTCCTCACAAATCTCCTTGAAACCTTCCCCTTCAATCTCGGCCAACTGTGATGTCTACCTGGAGGAGAGAGGATGGCCATTCAGCCTGGGGACAAAGGGATGGAAAGGGAAAGACCGAGGAGGTTATCTGGGAATTGGAGGGGAGTTCAGGTCTGGGTGTTAGACATGATATTGGGCAGGCCACTGTGAAGTGATGACTGAATGGTGGTGGGGAGCTCCGACTCCCAGTTGAAGCATTGGGATTTAGGATGGTAGCACCAGATCTAGTAAGCCCCTTGAACCCATTCTGCCATTCATCAGCAAAATGGCAGGTCTTCTGTCTCAACTCCACCTTCTCGAACTGTCTGCCCACCAGGAACACGTCTGCTCTCTTCCTTGACTGAATCCACCGGTGTGCCAGCAAACTCTAAAAGACTCACGGCGCTCCTGGCAAAGAGGTTTCCGCTCATTTCATTCCCTCCCGTCTTTGGGGCTGAAGTTTCACCACCTCATGCTGGTCACTGGATCGCTCAAGGAAAATCAGGGTTCCCGGGGCAACTGCTGGGAGGAGGCATGGCTACAGTGTTGAACCTGGGTAAAGGCATGTGATTTGAGTCACTGGTGGGGCCTAAACAATGTCTGGAGCATAGCTGAAGAATATTATTATCCCAGAGCTCTCTGTGGGAAAAAATTTCCACAAATGCACAACCTTCCAGCAGAAGAAATTCCTCCTCATCTCAGTTATAAAGTAACTTCCTTTTAATCTGAGGCTGTGCCCTAGGATCCTAGACTCTCCCACTAATCCGTTCTATGTTCACCCTATCTGGGCCTTTCAGATCCAGTAGATTTCAATGAGACCGTACACCAACTCTTCTGCATGAACATTGCCCAGTGGAGCTTCCCACCTGACGGTAAGTGTCAAGGTCCACGTGAGCTCTCGAGAGCTTCCCATCCACCACTTGCACGTAGACGCTCGCTGTACTGTTGGTGAAAACGGACAGCAGCAGGTCTCTCTTGTTCTTCTCCTCCAGCAGCCTGGGCACCATCTGGAACTGTAAAGGGTCGGAATGAATGCCAGCACTTTGGTCTTAGTACATCCTGGCCCCGAATCATAGCCCAATCCCCAATGGCCGGTTTACACCCCACCCGATACCTTACATCAGACAGCTCTTGATAGAGACCAAGGTCAAAAACAACTTAACATCCATACCTGCTCGGATATTTCCTTACTGTTCCGTTGCCATGCTGAGGCCAGATGCAGCTTCGAGGTACAATAGCCCATAATCTGTCTTGGCATTTTCCAACGGGACAGCATCAACATTGATTTCTGAGTTCTCCCAGCATCTTGTCAATGGTTCTGGATTTCCAGCTATCTGCAGAGTATCTTATGTTATTGACTTCTCCAACTTCCAGTAACCACTGCCCTCTGTGCTTCCCAGTTTCTGTTTTCCTTTACTCCATGGCCACGTTACCACTTCTGTTTCCACCTACCTCCTGCCTATTACCTTCACCTTCCTCCTTCTGGTTCTCCACCTCTTTCCTTTTATTCCATTGTCTACTGTTCTTCTTCTTCTTCTTCTTCAGCCTCCCATCTTCTCACATCATTCCCTTCCCAACCCCATCCACCACTTTCCTATGTTCCCCCCCCCCCCACTCACCTGGATTCATCTATCATTCATGAGTTCAAAACAGGCTCATGCCATTCCCTGTCCCCGACCTTCTTATTCTGCCTTCTAACCCAGTCCTGATGAAGGAGCTTGGCTCAAAGCATCGACTGTTCATTGGATTCTGCCTGACCTGTGGAGTTCCTTCAGTAATTGCTGCCTGTCGATTCATATTTCCTTACACCAAGGACATAAAGGAAAGATGTACCACTGAAACTTAAAAGGTGTTGGTTAGACCACATTTGGAATATACTGAGTATTTTTGGAAGGAAGAATGTTCTGACACTGTAGAGGTCCCGAGGAGGGTCACAACAATGACCCCAGGACGAAAGACTTAACCTATCATGAGCATTTGATGTCTTGATAATGTTGATCGAGTTCAGAAGGATGAGGGTGAAATCTCATTGAAATCTACCAAATAGAGCAGATGGAGAGAAGCTTTTTCCAGTAGTGAGAGGGTCTAGGATCCAAGGCCACAGCTTCAGAATACAATGGCGTTCCTGAAATCTGATATGAGGAGCAATTTTATTCAACCAGAGGGTAGTCAATCTGTGGAATTTGTTGCCACAGTTGGCTGTAGACACCAAGTCATTGGGGTATTTAATACAGAGATTGATAGGTTCCTGATTGGCAAGGGGCAGAAGGTTGGGTTGGGAGTAACAGGGAGAAAGTCGGACAATGGGGTTGAATAAAAAATAAGCCATGATTGAATCGCAGAGAAGCTTTCATGGCTGAATGGCATAATTATGCTCCTATGTCCTGTGGCCATAGAAGGATGTCACTCACTCTGTTGAGTCAATGCCGAGTCTCAGAGCAATTCATCAATCCTATTCACCCACCTCTTAGAATACAACAGAACATCACAGGAATAGGCTCACCAGTCTACAATGTTGTACCAAACTAATTAAACTTATGTCTGTACATGATCTATATCTTCCCATTCTCTGTATATTCAGAATCAGGTTTAATAAGTTTGGTAACTTTATGGAAGCAGTACCATGCAATACATAATAATAGTTTTTTAAAAACTGTGAATTACAGTATATATAGTTAAATTAAATAAGTAGTGCAAAAATAGAAATTTTAAAAAATGTAGTGAGGTAGTGCTCATGGGTTCAATGTCCATTCAGAAATTGGATGGCAGAGGGGAAGAAGCTATCCTGAATCACTGAGTGTGTGCTTCCAGGTTCTGTAGCTGATGATAGCAATGAGAACGAGACATGACCTGGGTGATGGGTGTCCTTAATGATGGATGCCAGCTTTTTGAGGCATTGCTCATTGAAGGTGTCCTGGATACGACAGAGGCTAGTGTGCATGATGGAGCTGGCTAAGGTTACAACTCTCTGCTGCTTATTTCAGTCCTGTACAGTAGACCCCCCCACCCCACCACCTCCCCACCTATACCAGACAATGTAGCAGCCAATTAGAATGCTATCTACGGTACATCTGGAGAAATTTGCTTACCAAAGAGCCTATTAAACACCCCCATCATTCTTGCCTCCAGCACCACCCCTGGCAGTGGATTCCAGACACCCACCTCCCTCTGTGTAAATTATCTAGACCCAAGCATCTTCCTTCAACTTTCCCCCCTCACATTAACTGCATACCCTCTGGTTTTTGACATTATGACCCTGAGCTGCTTACACTATCTATGCATCTCATAATTTTACAAACTTGTATCAGGTTTCCTGCAGCCTCCCATGCTGCAGAGAAAACAACCCTATTCTCTCTCACTTGCCCATAAATGCTCCAAGTCTCATAATGTGGATGTTGGTCCAGCACACTGTTGTCCCTGACAGAGTTAAAGGCAAATGGACTTCAGGATGGAAACACCGAGAAACCTTAGTGTGTGATCTTCTTCCAGTGATGAATTTCAAAAGTAACCTGACATTCACATCAGATGGTAGAAAAGAAGAATATTGTGCTCAGTGAGTCTATGCAAAATCTAAGCCATCCCATGTCGCCACTAATTTCCCTGTGCATTATTCTCCCCACATTCCCATCAACTGACCCCTCTACCCCTAACCCACACTCTAGCAACAAATTATATGGGCTAATTAACACTCTGACTCACATGACCCACATGCGAGAGGAATCTAGAGCACCCGGGGAAATGCACCTCGTCACAGGGAGAACATACAAAAACTACACACACACACACACACACACACACACACACACCGGTGGGGGTCTAGATTAAACACATGAATTCAGAAGAATGAGGGGTGATCTAATTGAGACCTGTCGAGTTGTAAAAGGCCTTGATAGAATGGACGTGGAGAGAATGTCTCCTGTGGTGGGAGAGTCTGAGACCAGAGGACACAGGCTCAAAATAGAGAGGCGTCCTTTCAAAATGGAGATGAGGAGGAAATTTTTTAGCCGGAGAGTGGGTGAATCTGTGGAATTCATTGCCACGGGCAACTGTGGAAGCCATCTTTATGTATATTTAAGGCAGAGGTGGATAGATTCTTGATTGGTCAGGGGATGAGGGATACGGGCGGGGGAGGCAGGAGATTGGGGCTGAGAGGAAAAATGGATCAGCCATGATGAAATGGTGGAACAGACTCAATGGGGCAAATGCCCTAATTCTGTTCCTATATCTTATGGTCTTATGGTCCCTCGGGCTGTGAAACAGCAGTTCTACCCACTGCGTCACTGGGCCATCTTCAGTCAGGGCAGGGAACCAAGACTCCAACACCCAACCCCATCAATTCCTTGTGAGAAAATTAGCGAAATGTTGTCCCCTCAGAATGACTTCAGATGTTCAATAAAAAAATAATTTGCATTAATCTAATGCTGATTTGATTTGACACAAATGACACCACTGCATAGTTCAATATACAGAGACAGTGACAGCTAATTGCTGTCTTCCTTGAATTCACTATGCTCAAACAACACCACAAAGCTTTGCAGATTGCGGGATCTTGCTGTGTGAAAATGGGCTAACATCTTTCCAATGGCAGCCATCCCACAGAAATAATTTGTTGATGCAATTGGAAATATAGAGCCTATGATATACCTGTAATGTGTGGCTAACACTGCAAGATCCACAAATAGCAATTTTTTTTTTTGTCATGTCATTTGAAGGGCAAACATTAGTCAGGACATCCTGTTGATAAGTCTGTTTGAACTAGAAAGTATGGTTTCACACCACCAATGACAGGGACACAAACCCGGGGCAATTTGAACCCAGTCCAGACTTTCTGGCAAGAAACTAATATGAAGTGAGATTGCTCCATGTCCATTTCCTGTCCCATATCTGTATGTGGGCCCAGGACACAGATACAATCACAAGGAAGTTTGGCCAGTATCTACTTCCTTAGAAGGTTTGGGATATCACCGAACACTCTAACAAATTTCTGCAGATACAAAGGATTCCGTGGATGCTGGGAATCTTGAGTGACATATACAAAATGCTAGAGGAACTCAATAGGTCAGGCAGCATCTAGGGAGGGGACTAAACTGTCGAGATTTCGGGCCAAGACCCTTCATCAGGACTTAAAGCTTCCTCAGATGTGCCGATGGAAGCATGCTGTCTGACTGCATCATAGCCTGGGATGTCAATTCAAATGCACAGGAAAGTAATGAGCTGCAGAGTAGTGGACTCAGCACAGCACAGCACATCACGGGTGCATCTCACCCCTCCATCACTAGTACCTACAGAAGAAGCTGCCTCAGGAAGGGATCATCTATCCTCAAAGATACCTGCCATCTTCTTGCACCTATCATCGGGCAGGAGGTAAAGAAGCCTGAAGTCCCACACCATCAGGTTCCCTTCAACCAACCTTCATAACTTAATCACAACCTCAGTAGAGAGACACTATAGTTACATTGACAATTTTACAATGCAATGAACTTCGCATGTTCTTACTGTGTGCTTTCTTGAATAACTTGGTATTATTTATGTATAACATGTTTTTCTTGTGAATGTTGTGTATCAGATGCTATATGTGATGATTCTGTCGCAAGTTTTTCATTGCACCTGTGTATATACATGTTTATACGTAAACTACAGAGATTTGTGGACACAGCCCAGCACATCATGAGAAACAACCTCCCCTCTTTGGATTTATACACTCTTCTCACTGCTTTGGAAAAGCAGTCAACATTATCAAAGACCCCTTCTACACCCAGCTTTCTCTCTTCTCTGCTCCCCCATTGGGCAGAAGATACAACACCTGAAAGCAGGTACCGCCGGGCTCAAGGATAGCTTCGATCATGCAGTTATAAAATGATCGGAATGGACCTCTTGTACAATGAGATGAACTCTTGATCTCACATTCTACCTGGCCAATGCCTTTTATCTTACTGTCTGCCATCACTGTATTCTGCATTCTGTTATTGCTTTGTCCTTGTAATACCTCAGGAGACTGTGTGGTGGCTCATCGCTGTGCTGGCGGCTTGCTGTGCCTGGAGGCCAGGCCTCTGCATTTGAGTGGTGTCTCTCTCTTTCAACGATGTCGGAGGATGTTACTGAGGTTCTGCGTTTATGGATTTTGGACTATGGACTATGGACTTTTTCAGTCTTATGGTTTTTATATTCTGTGCCTTCACCCATTCTCATTTTTTTGTGGGGGAGGAGGGTTTGCGGGTCAATGCTCTTGTTGTGTTTTGTGCAGGGGGGTGTTTCAGGGTTAATAATCGTGTTGCAGTTCTTTCTTTGATCAGGTGGGTGGGTTTGCATTTCCTTTGAACGACTACCAAGGTATTCTTTGTTTCATGGCTATCTGGAGAAGACAAATCTCAGAGATCTGTACTGCATGCATACTTTGATAATAAATGACCCTTTCAACCTTTGAACTGATGTGGGGGAACACGCTGTATGGATGACATGCAAAGTAAAATTTGTTACTCATTACCAATTACCAATCTGACAATAAACTCATTTTAACTTGAGGCTGTTAACAGCCAGTAAAAAAAGGCACGGATGTCTCACATATGGGGTCTGCTTATTAATGCAAGTCTTACACTTTCCAAGCATCAATTAGGAGAGTAATTAACAGACTCTCAAAGAATGAAGAAAACCACCGCATACCTTTAGGTCACATAGGTCCTCCACTTCCAAACGCACTGAGTCTGAGATCAGCTCTTCAACGCCGTTGATGTCAACAAGATAATAGGCCACAATGCGGAAATAAGGTACCATGTCTTGTGTGATGTTAACCAGGAATGAAGTGTTGGTGGACCTCTCAATTGTCTCATAGTGTATCAGATTCCCTTTGTTCAAGATCTAGGAAGAATTAGCATCTTGGATAGGAGCATTCAAAATGTGACTTCAGAAATGGGGAACCCTTGGTCTTCTCCAGAGACCCACTTCAAAAGTAACCTGACATCCAGAGCTGAAGTTATATAGTAATTCCTACTTTTCCTATAATGCAGCACGTCAGTCACATTCCCGCATTAATCCTCCTTCTTAGACCCAACCAAAGCACTCACCTGTATTGGGAGCCAACTGTTCTACCAACCATAATATTGGAAACAGTAAATCACTCCCCACTGTTTTAGAAAAGGGTATCACTGAAAGACCACATTGCAGTGTTGTGGACCAATATAGAAACCAATAAATTGTGTCTGTTAATGTAGCAGATTAACCCATTTATGCATTTAAACTGTATGTGTGTTGTTGGCACATGTAGCCTTGTCTGTCATTCTGTCAGCTCTTCATGTTTATCTATCTGTCTGTGTGTCCACCTGTTCACCTGTCCAGTGGTTCATCAGTCATTCTGTCCTCCCATCTCACTGTCCACTTGTCCCATTCTTCATTTGTACAACTATCCAATTCTCCACCTGTTCACTCTCCTCCTGTCTCTCTCTGTTTGGTGTCTCTCAGCACATTTGTACATCCATCCACCTGCCTATTTGTCCAGTTATCTATTCGACTCTTGGCCCATTTGTTCATTGGTCTTCCTATCAATCCAGTCCCCTGTCACTCCATCTGCTATCTGTCACCCTATCCCTCTGCCTTCCTGTCTCTTTATCCACATGTCCTTTTCCCCTCCTTGTATGTTCATCCACATGTTCATCTCCCCTCCTGTCTCTCCTTCCACATATCCATCTGCCCTCCCAACTCCCCATCCACAGGTCCATCTACCCCCAGTAACTTTATCCACATGTCCTTCTCCCCTCCTGTCTCCCCATCCACATGTCCATCTCCCCTGCTGCCTCCTCATCCACATGTCCATCTCCCCTCCTGTCTCTCCATCCACATGTCCATCTCACCCCGTCTCTCCATCCACATGTCCATCTCCCCTCCTGTCTCCCCATCCACATGTCCATCTCCCCTCCTGTCTCTCCATCCACCGGTCCATCTCCACTCCAGACTCTCCTTCCACATGTCCATCTCCCCTCCTGTCTCCCCATCCACATGTCTATCTCCCCCTCCTGTCTCTCCATCCACAGCTTCATCTCCGCCCATCTCCCCATCCACAGGTCCATCTCTCCCATCTCCCCATCCACAGCTCCATCACCCCCGTCTCCCCATCCACAGGTTCATCTCCCCCCGTCTCCCCATCCACAGGTCCATCTCCCCCCGTCTCCACATCCACATGTCCATCTCCCCTCCCATCTCTCCATCCACAGGTCCATCTCCCCTCCTGTCTCCCCATCCACATGTCCATCTACCCTCCTGTACACCCATCCACAGGTCCATCTCCCCTCCTGTCTCCCATCCACATGTCCATCCACCCTCCTGTCTCTACATCCACAGGTCCATCTCCCCTCCTGTCTCTCCATCCACAGGTCCATCTCCCCTCCTATCTCCCTATCCACATGTCCATCTCCCCTCCAGTCTCTCCTTCCACATGTCCATCTCCCCTCCAGTCTCTCCTTCCACATGTCCATCTCCCCTCCTGTCTCCCCATCCACAGGTCCATCTCCCCTCCAGTCTCTCCATCCACAGGTCCATCTCCCCTCCTGTCTCCCCATCCACATGTCCATCTCCCCCTCCTGTCTCTCCATCCACAGCTTCATCTCCCCCCATCTCCCCATCCACAGGTCCATCTCTCCTGTCTCCCCATCCACAGCTCCATCACCCCCGTCTCCCCATCCACAGGTTCATCTCCCCCCGTCTCCCCATCCACAGGTCAATCTCCCCCCCTCTCCACATCCACAAGTCCATCTCCCCTCCCATCTCCCCTTCCACAGGTCCACCTCCCCTCCTGTCTGCCCATCCACAGGTCCATCTCCCCTCCTGTCTCCCCATCAACATGTCCATCTCCCCTCCTGTCTCCCCATCCACATGTCCATCTCTCATCCTGTCTCGCCATCCACATGTCCATCTCCCCTCCTGTCTCTCCATCCACAGGTCCATCTCCCCTCCTGTCTCCCCATCCACATGTCCATCTACCCTCCTGTCCACCCATCCACAGGTCCATCTCCCCTCCTCTCTCCCATCCACATGTCCATCCACCCTCCTGTCTCCCCATCCACATGTCCATATCCCCTCCTGTCTCTCCATCCACATGTCCATCTCCCCTCCAGTCTCTCCATCCACAGGTCCATCTCCCCTCCTATCTCCCTATCCACATATCCGTCTCCCCTCCAGTCTCTCCTTCCCCATGTCCATCTCCCCTCCTGTCTCTCCATCCACAGGTCCATCTCCCCTCCTGTCTCTCCATCCACATGTCCATCTCACCTCCTGTCTCTCCATCTACATGTCCATCTCCCCTCCTGTCTCTCCATCCACAGGTCCATCTCCCCTCCTGTCTCTCCATCCACAGGTCCATCTCCCCTCCTGTCTCCCCATCCACATGTCCATCCACCCTCCTGTCTCCCCATCCACAGGTCCATCTCCCCTCCTGTCTCTCCATCCACAGGTCCATCTCCCCTCCTGTCTCTCAATCCACAGGTCCATCTCCCCTCCTATCTCCCTATCCACATTTCCATCTCCCCTCCAGTCTCTCCTTCCACATGTCCATCTCCCCTCCTGTCTCCCCATCTACATGTCCATCTCCCCTCCTGTCTCCCCATCCACAGGTCCATCCCCCCTCCAGTCTCTCCATCCACAGGTCCATCTCCCCTCCTATCTCCCTATCCACATGTCCGTCTCCCCTCCAGTCTCTCCTTCCACATGTCCATCTCCCCTCCTGTCTCCCCATCCACATGTCCATCTCCCCTCCTGTCTCTCCATCCACAGGTCCATCTCCCCTCCTGTCTCCCCATCCACATGTCCATCTACCCTCCTGTCCACCCATCCACAGGTCCATCTCCCCTCCTCTCTCCCATCCACATGTCCATCCACCCTCCTGTCTCCCCATCCACATGTCCATATCCCCTCCTGTCTCTCCATCCACAGGTCCATCCCCCCTCCAGTCTCTCCATCCACAGGTCCATCTCCCCTCCTATCTCCCTATCCACATATCCGTCTCCCCTCCAGTCTCTCCTTCCACATGTCCATCTCCCCTCCTGTCTCCCCATCCACATGTCCATCTCCCCTCCTGTCTCTCCATCCACAGGTCCATCTCCCCTCCTGTCTCCCCATCCACATGTCCACCTCCCCTCCTGTCTCCCCATCCACAGGTCCATCCCACCTCCAGTCTCTCCATCCACAGGTCCATCTCCCCTCCTATCTCCCTATCCACATGTCCGTCTCCCCTCCAGTCTCTCCTTCCACATGTCCATCTCCCCTCCTGTCTCTCCATCCACAGGTCCATCTCCCCCTCTGTCTCTCCATCAACATGTCCATCTCCCCTCCTGTCTCTCCATCTACATGTCCATCTCCCCTCCTGTCTCTCCATCCACATGTCCATCTCACCTCCTGTCTCTCCATCTACATGTCCATCTCCCCTCCTGTCTCCCCATCCACATGTCCATCTCCCCTCCTGACTCTCCATCCACATGCCCATCTCCCCTCCTGTCTCTCCTTCCACATGTCCATCTCACCTCCTGTCTCTCCATCTGCATGTCTATCTCCTCTCCTGTATCTCCATCCACATGTCCATCTACCCTCCTGTCTCTCTATCTGCATGTCTATCTCCTCTCCTGTATCTCCATCCACAGGTCCATCTCCCCTCCTGTCTCTTCATCCACATGTCCATCTACCCTCCTGTCTCTCCATCCACATGTCTATTTCCCCCCCCCCGTCTCTCCATCCACATGTCCATCTCTCCTCCTGTCTCTCCATGCACATGCCCATCTCCCTTCCTGTATATCCATCCACATGTCCATCTCCCCTCCATTATATCCATCCACATGTCCATCCCCCCTCCTGTATCTCCATCCACATGTCCATCTCCCCTCCTGTATAGCCATCCATATGCCCATCTCCCGTCCTGTATCTTTATCCACAGGTCCATCTAACCTGCTGTATCTCCATCCACAAGTCCATCTGCCTTCCTGTATCTCTGTATCTCCATCTACGTGTCCATCTGCCCTCCTGTAACTCCATCCACGTGTCTGTGTATCTATCATAGTTTTCTTTTATTTATTCATTTGTTGGGAATCACTCTTTGGTATGTGGGGTTGAGTCAGCTTCTTGAACTGCTGCAAACCTTCTGGTAAAAGTGCCCCCACCCTGCTCTGGCAAATAAGTTTTCCACATTTCTAGTAAGTTTGCCAAGGTTGTTTGGAGTTGATCCCAATATAGACAGACCACAATCACATTGAGGACATTGCAAATGGAAGGGGCCTGGTGGCCAATTCTTGTTCCACTTTCTTCCGGTGTGCTTGATACTATGAACCTGTGGTAGCTGTAAGCTCCAGCCCTGAGTGCATTAATCCACAGTAAGTTCTCATTGACTACAGAGAAGGGGGCAGTGCTCATGCTCTTGCTTGCATCAACAGTGCTCAGGTCCAGAGCATTGAAAGCTGCAAATGAACATCACCAATATCCTGCCCTGCTCCAACCATGACTAAGAATCTCACCAATGCTTTTAATACTTCAGGATGCTGAAGAAATATAGCATGTCCAGGGTGACTCTCACCAACTTCTATTGATGCATCATAAAATGCCTTTTATCTGGATGCACCATGGCTTGGAGTGGCAACTGTTCTCCCATGACTGTGAGAAACTGCAGGGAGTTGTGAACACAGCCTAGCACAGCGTAGAAACCAACCTCTCCTCTATGGTCTCTGTCTACAACCCCTCCTCTATGGTCTCTGACTACCCTTCTCTCTGCCTACAACCTCTCCTCTATGGTTTCTGTCTACAACCTCTCTTCTATGGTCTCTGTCTACAACCTCTCCTCTATGGTCTCTGTCTACAACCCCTCCTCTATGGTCTCTGTCTACAACCCCTCCTCTATGGTCTCTGTCTACAACCTCTCCTCTACGGTCTCTGGCTACAACCTCTCCTCTATGGTCTCTGTCTACAACCCCTCCTCTATGGTCTCTGTTTACAACCTCTCCTCTATTGTCTCTGTCTACAACCTCTCCTCTATGGTCTCTGTCTACCCTTCTCTCTGTCTACAACCTCTCCTCTATGGTCTCTGTCTACAACCTCTCCTCTACGGTCTCTGTCTACAACCTCTCCTCTACGGTCTCTGTCTACAACCCCTCCTCTATGGTCTCTGTCTACAACCTCTCCTCTATGGTCTCTGTCTACAACCTCTCCTCTGTCTACAACCTCTCTTCTATGGTCTCTGTCCACCCTTCTCTCTGTCTACAACCTCTCCTCTATGGTCTCTGTCTACCCTTCTCTCTGTCTACAACCTCTCTTCTATGGTCTCTGTCTACAACCTCTCCTCTATGGTCTCTGTCTACAACCTCTCCTCTATGGTTTCTATCTACAACCTCTCCTCTATGGTCTCTGTCTACAACCTCTCCTCTACGGTCTCTGTCTACCCTTCTCTCTGCCTACAACCTTTTCTCTATGGTCTCTGTCTACAACCTCTCCTCTACGGTCTCTGTCTACAACCTCTCCTCTATGGTCTCTGTCTACAACCTCGCCTCTATGGTCTCTGTCTACCCTTCTCTCTGTCTACAACCTCTCTTCTATGATCTCTGTCTACCCTTCTCTCTGTCTACAACCTCTCCTCTATGGTCTCTGTCTACCCTTCTCTCTGCCTACAACCTTTTCTCTATGGACTCTGTCTGCAACCTCTCCTCTACGGACTCTCTCTACACTTCACACTGTCTACAACCTCTTCTCTCTGCACTCTATCCACACTTCTCTCTGCCTTGTAAAGAAGTCAGCATATCCAAAGGCCTCACACACCCGGACATTCTCTCTGCCCCCTCTCATTGGGCAGAAGCTGCTCATAAGACTAAGCTCAAATACTATTTCTAGCCCACTGTTATAAGACTATTAAGAGGTTCCCTAGATGTTAAGATGGACTCTTGACCTCAGAATTGATTCATATAATTACACCTTATCGTCTACCTACTCGGTTCCTTAAGGTTGTTATAGCTGGTGGGTGGTAATGGGGACAAGCTCCCACTACTATTAAATGCTCCTACTGGTGTGTGACCCAAATAGCCTCTGACCACCAAGTCCAGCTCCTGTCCTTCATGTATGGCTGAACTACTAAACCCAGAGGAACTCTTTCTACTGACAGGAGAAGGGGCAAAGGTGGGTTACTGGCGCCTTAAAACAAGCCGCTTTGGGCAGATGGGACTTGTCAGCCGTGGATGGCAGCTCATCTAAGAGAAGGAAAACTCTGATCTCAAACCTCCACTGCCTTGCAGATATGCCCACACATGGGGAAGGCTACAGGAGTGAACCCCGAGGGAAAGATCCGGAGCTGGAGTCCCTAAGGCAGTCTTACGTTCAGTACAATGATGACTGGAAACTCCTGCGAAGCACTTGGTACCAAACTGCATCCACCTCTCGTTCCTTTGGGTTCATCAGATGCATGGAGAGGGGGAGCCTGCTACATGGGCAGCAGCTTGCTCTCCAAATCGTACTGCCCTAGATTGTGTATCCAGACAGCTGGGATGCAACATTTATGGTCAACCCTGACCGACAGAGGTCCTCATGGTGGCCTACCTGCTCTGTACTTTCCCTGTAGCTGTTACATTTTATTCTGCATTCTGTCATTATTTTCCCTATTTCAACCTCAATGCACTGTGTAATGAACAGTATGCAAGATAAGCTTTGCACTGTACCACAATGCCTGTGACAATTCCAATTCCAAAGGTAAAATGCACTCATTAACTCACCATGTAGTAATAGTGATCAACATTGCTACCATCAGTCAGACCCAAAGCTGTCAGATTCACCTCGATGCTGTCGCCAGGGTACAGTAGAACATTGGGTGCTTCAATATACAGGTAGGCCCGGCTACTCTGATGGGATTTTATAGCCATCTCACTCTTTCTTTCTGTGCCACTGGCTTTGGTCCCAGCAGTCACCTGGGGAGAAACAACAGGCAAATAGAATAGAAACAGTACCTGAGCAAGAAAATTGTGTCTATCTAACAGCCCTTTAAATAGCTCAATTGTATCTGTTTCCACCAATCCACCTGGCAGCCTTCTGGGCACTTAATGCTCTCTGTGTTAAATAACCCGCCCAGCACCTCTTTAAAATTCCCTCCTCTTGCTTTAAAAGCAATGTTCTCTAGTATCCAATCTTTATATTTGAAAAACATTCAGGGAGGTTTCAAATGAGTTTATTGAACATGGTTAGGTCTTGGGATGTGAGGGGAGGCTGACAGCAGAATGAAGCAGCAAGCAGAACGTCTCCAGGGACCTTGGTTCAGTACCGACTTCATACGGCCATACGGTTGGCCCAATTTGAACATGCTGACTGCGTTGCCCAGCGAGCCTATTCCATCTGGCCACACCTGGCCCATGGACCTCTAAACCTCTCCTGTCCATGTACTTATCTCGATGGTTTTAAATGTTGCTATTGTGCTCGCCTCAACCACTATTTCTGGCAGCTCATTCCCTTTGTGTAAAAAAAAGGAGCATCCGAAGTCCCTTTTAATTCTTCTACTGCTGACTTTAGACCTATGCCTTCTTGTTCTTAGCACCCTCACAGGGTAAATGTCTATATTCTTTCTCATTGTTCGTGCCCCTCCACAATTTATATACCTTTATCAGGACATCCCTCAGTCTCATGTATTCCAGAGAATTAAGTCCTAGGCTATACAGCCTCAGGCCCCCACGTTCAGTCAACATCCTGATGAATCTTCTCAGCACTCTTACGAGTTTTATCATGTTTGTCCTGTAATGGCGTGACCAAACCTGCACACGATCCTCCAAGTGGGTCCTCACCAACATGTCTCACGGATATACAGGAGGTCACATCGGGAGTACCGGACACGGTATATGACCTCAACAGACTCACAGGTGAAGAGTCGCCTCACCTGGAAGGACTGTTTAGGGCCCTGAATGGTAGTGAGGGAGGAGGTGTAGGGACAGGTGTAGCACTTGTTCTGCTTGGAAGGATAAGTGCCAGAAAGAGATCAGAAGAGAGATGAATGGACAAGGGAGTTGCATGAGGAGCGATCCCTGTGGAAAGCAGAAAGTGGCGGGGGGGTGGGGGGGAAGATGTGCTCGGTGGTGGGATCCCGTTGGAGATGGCAGAAGTTTCAGAGAATTATGTGCTGGAGGTGGAGGCTGGTGGGTTGGTAGATGAGGACAAGAGGAGCCCTATCCCTGGTAGGGTGGCGGGAGGATGGGGTAAGAGCAGTCGTGCGTGAAATGGAAGAGATTCCGCTGAGGGCAGCGTTACTCAATGCCCTGACTAATGAGAGCAAGATTGTCTTTTTCACCACCTTGTCTACCTGTGATGGCACTTCCAGCAAACTGGACACATGCACCCTTAAGTCCCTCTGTTCCACAGTCACATCCTCTCAGAATATCATATGCTTCAATGAGTTCGTGCCTCATTCTTGTCTTTATCACCTTCTCCTTTTCTGGGAGCATACACACCGTGACATATATCTCGCTGGCATCTTCAGGGACATTGAAGGTAAGACTCATCTCGCCGTAGTTGTCTGTGAATCCTCCCTGAGAAGCCTGTATAGTTTTCCTCTCCTTGATCATTACAGAAATCTCGATGGGTGCCTTGGCAACTGGTGAATAATCCTGGTGTGTCACGATTGCCTGTAACACAGCACAACTGTATGAGTAAGCTGGATCTCTCTCTACATCAACATGAGAACAGCAAACTTTAGCATCCTTGTATCTCCTCTAATTAAAGCTTTCAAGAGAAAAGATAAGTTGGGATGGTCCACATGTCCAAAATGTTGTAACAACAAAATTGGTTTAGTACTGTCACATGTACTGAAATACAGTGAAAATCTTTGTTTTGCATTCTATTCATACAGATAATTTGAAAACAAGAGTACTTCGAGGTAGTACAGGGGAGAAGTAATCACAGAAGACAGAATGGAGTGTAAAAGTTTCAGAGAAATTGCAATGAGGGAGAAAATAAGATGCACAGGCCATGATGAGGTAGATTGTGAGGTCAAGAAATCGTCATTATTGTCAACATTGGGACAGAACTCTCGTTGAGCCAGATGGTATGTGTTTTAAAGTCTTTGCATTGGAAGCCTGATTGGATAGAGGAGAAGAGAGAATATCCGGGGTTGGCACGGTCTCACGAGAACTCAGCAGACTGAGAAACTTTGCTTACGTTGGCTGCTTTATTGGGGCAGTGAGAAGTGTAGATGGAAAGGAGGCTGGATTCTGCGGTGGACCAAGGTGTCTTCAATTACTTCTGGTCTTGGACTGTGACACATCCAGATAAGATGCTCTCAATAAAAATTAACGAGGATCAATGGGAACATGCTAAATTTCTTAGCCTTCTGAGGAAGGCCCGTGCTCTCTTGGCCTGGATGCTGTTTATATGGAAGTGACTAGTTTCCCAGATACCAACTATTGAATCAATGTATCTGCAAAGACTCTAAAGAATGTGCTTGTCCCTCACACTCTCCCATCCACTTATTTGCAAGGTTAGACTACGACTGAAAATAGGTAGAATATTTATGTGCAAAGGAAACAGAATTTATGACAGGAATCACAGTAAGTTCTTCCAGTAAAAGCCAGCTAATTTCAGCAGGACATACTGTGAACAGGAGGTAGCTACAGTTACTGTAGTATAACTGACAAGAGCTAGTGCCTCAAAGCTCCATCGATCCGCATCAAGGTTCAAAAGTTCAAAACAAATTTATTATCAAAGCATATATGCAACTCTCAAATTCATTTTTGTGGGCATACTCACTAAATCTATAGAATAATAACCTTAACAGAATCAATATTTGGGTGTTCAAACAGAGTAGAGAAGACAACAAACTGGGCAAGTAGGAAAAGAAAGAAATAATAATAATAATAATAAATAAGCAATAAATATCAAGAACATGAGATGAAGAGTCCTTGAAAGTGAGTCCATTGGCTGTGGGAACATTTGAATGATTGGGCAAGTGAAGATATGCCCTTTGGTTCAAGAGCCTGATGACTGAAGGGTAACAACTATTCAATCCCAACCTCTGGTGAGTCTATGTGGAGTTTGCACTTTCTCCATCTGAATATGTGGGTTTCCCCTGGGTGATCCACGTCCCTCCCACAATTCAGGTAGGTTGGTGGGTTACTTGGCTGCTGTAAATTTGTTGTGGGCAAGGACAGAAACTGGAGCAAGGGGGTGATGGGAATGTGGGGAGATTTTAAATGGGACAGGTGTAGGGTGAGTGTAAGTGAATGCTAAAAGATCAGTTTGATCTCAGTGGATTTCAGGGCCTGTTTCTGTCCTCTAGGATGCCCTGACTTCATTATGCAGTATATCGAGAATTTACCTCCATCACCTTTGCCTGTATGGAACCAGAGTTACACAGCGATCTTCACTTTAACTGAGCAATATCATTTTATGCAGGTTAAGAACAATGACGTTCAGTTCACTTGAAGTCATTGCAATGACGAGGATGGCATTGACTTTAGGAATAGGTCTCTTGAACTACAGTACCTGTCCGGACCCTGTATACATGCACCGTCTCCCCGCCCGCCCACCATCTCACGCCATCCACACGACTCCATAACAAACTCGTAGCCACCTGAATTCGGAAGGGACCTCCAGGTATAAAGAAGCGTTTCATCTTTGACAAATTGATGACGTAGGGTGTAACCTCCTCGTCGTTTCTTAGACTTTCTTCCTCACCTGTGAAGGATGAGATGAGGAACTGTTACTTTGTTGATTATCGAGGGGAGAACAGATCTTAGAACTTTCCTGAGTCTACCGTCTCAGGACTTTTAGATGCTGTCATATTCCAAGCTGCTCCAAAAGAAAATATAGAACATAGGACAGAACAAAGGGGTCACATCGGCATGATATAAACCTACTTCATGGAGGAACCTGAAGACCCACACTCAAGTGATTGATGACAGAATAGCTTCTTCCCCACTGTAATCAGATATCTAAAAAATTCATGAACTCAGGAACACCACCTCACTCTTCCTCTTTTACACTCATAGTAACTTGTTATACCCACACAAAATATCACATTTCAACACTTATGCCAGTGACAAGGTCTGATTCTAATCAATCTAATTCTTCCCTCTCACACATCCCATAACCTTCCATTTTTCTTTCATCTATGTGCCTGTCTAGAAGAGTCTTAAACGTTCCAAATGTATCAGCCTCTACCAGTACATCCCAGAAGAACATTCCAGGCACTTACAGACACTCTGTGTGAAAGTAAAAAATCCTACCTCTCACATGTCTGCTAAACTTTCCTCCACTCATCTTAAAAGAATAACCTCTGGTATTCGCCATTTCTGCCCTGGGAAAAAGAGAATTCCAGAGGAAGGGAAAATGTTTCTGGGATCCATCACCCTCTCTTGGGAGCCACTGCCCCCTAGAAAATCTAACAAACCTCTACATCCTCAGCAGGATGGAGAATTTTGACATGTTCCTTTCCACACCTACAAACTTTCATTGATGCACCGTATCTGGAGGCATCTCTGCTTGGTATGGCAAATGCTCTGCGTGTGACCACAGGAAACTGCAGAGAGATATGGATACAACTCAACACAACAGGGAAACCAGCCTCACCTCCATGAACAGTGCCTTCACTTCTCGTTGCCATGGTAAAGCAGCCAGCATAGTAGGGGAATTAAGGGTTATGGGGAAAAGGCAGGGAGGTGGAGATGGGTCCATGGCCAGATCAGCCATGACCTTATTGAATGATGGAGCAGGCTCGACAGGCCAGATGGCCGATTCTTTCTTCTATTTCTTCTGTTCTTATTGTAACATGCTGTAAGGTTTCACTGATAATGTAGTGGTTTCTCTGCAGCAGCAATGTTTGGGTTGTGACTAGCGATAACGGGGTTTGGAATGCTGTTGTTCTTTCTTGTGAGTCTGGAAGAGAGATTTCCGTGGTCTTTGGTTGGCGAGAGGGGAAGAAGGAAGGCACGTGTGGAGAGGGCTGGTAGACCACCAGACTGAGTGGACCATGAGCGAGGGTCCGAAGGTTGGCGACGCTAGGAGGAGGTCAATGGTTGATGAATTGCTGTATTTGTGAGCTGCAACGCGCACTTTTGACTTTTCTCTCAAAATTGGCCCTATTTTCTTTACTAACCCTATATTCAGATTAAGATTTATAAAGTTCAATCAGTTGCTTGCATATGGTGTACTGTCTGATATCTTGTGATGCGGATTTGTAACACATCACGCAGCATCCACACAAACGAGATTTCTCAGTTTGTCTTCCCCGAGACGAACACGCGCTTGCGGAGCCCGAGGGTTACATTATAATCAAAGATCCTACCCACCCTGGAGAGAAGATACAACAGCCTGAAAGCATATACCACTCAGTTCAAGGACAGCTTCTAGCCCACGTGATAAGAATTTTGAATGATTCCCTGATATGATAAGATGGACTGTGGCCTTGACAAGTTACATCATTATGATCCTGCGCCTGATTGTTCTCCAGCTCTGTAGCTATTGCTCTTTTTTCCTGCATTGTTCTATCTCAATGGACTGTGCATTGATTTGATCTGTGTGAAAGGTATGTAAGTCAAGCCTTTCACTGTACCTTGGGACTTGTGACAATAATAAACCAATACTAATACCAATACTTACGCCAAGCACCCAAAGTCACCAGTGGGATCACACATTGCATGTGTATTAACTGATGAGGGAGTACACACTCTCCCAACAATGTACCAGCCTGTCCCATCACATAGTACCTGCCACTGCTGTGAGATGGAGGCGCCCTATATTAACCTCATCAGTCCACCCCAGTCCCCTCAAAACTGGAAAGAAAGCATCAGCCTTGAAAGTGAGGTACTTTTTAATTTCATAAAGTACCTTTATTCATAACATAATATATATAACTGAAAGAAAAAGAAGTACAAGAACTTTTAAATTCTTAGTCATTTGTTCAGAAGAATTAATACTTAAAAAAAAATACATAGCACCACAGCCCCTTGTGTGTCCAGGAGAGAGAAACCACTTCCATGTCAGAGGGGCTTCCCCACTCAACTCATCCCCCTCATGTGCAGAGGCAAAAGGAACCTACTCTGTGGTCCTTCCCCACCAAGCTGCAGTGTATCTCTCAACACACACTCCAGCAGTCTGTACTGTGCCAGATGGCAACATCCCATAAGACCATGCAACCATAAGATATACGTAGGAGCAGAGTTAGGAGTCTACTCTGCCACTTCATCATGGCTGATCCAGTTTTCCTCTCCGTCCCAGTCTCTGCCTTGACCAATCAAGAATCTATCCCTCTGCCTTAAATATACATAAAAAACTTGGCCTCCACAGCTGCCTGTGGCAGAGAATTCCACAGATTCGCCACTCTCTTTCCAAAGAGGTTCCTCCTCATCTCTGTTCTAAAAGGACGCCGATCTATTTTGAGGCTGTGTCCTTGGATCTTAGACTCTCCCACCATAGGAAACATCCTCTTCAAATCCACTCTATCAAGACTATTCACTATTCCAAAGGTTTCAGTTAAGTCACCCTTCATATTACAAGCCATTCAATCCTAGAATCATTTTTGTGAACCTTCATTGAGAACCCTCTCCAGTGTCAACACATCCTTTCTAAAATAACTGCTCACAGTACTGCAAGCAAGACCCCACCAGTGCTTTATAAAGTCTCAATATTACATCATTGTTTTTATATTCTAGTCCTCTTGAAATGAATGCTAATATCACATTTGCCTTCCTCACCACAGACTCAACCAGCAAATTAACCTTAAGGGAATCCGGTACAAGAACTCCCAAGTCCCTTCGCGACTCAGATTTTTGTATTTTCTCTCCATTTAGAAACGAGTCAACCCTTTCATTTCTTCCTCCAAGGTATATGACCATACAATTCCTGACACTGTGTTCCAACTGCCATTCCCCTGCCCATTCTTCTAATCTGTCTAGGTCCTTCTGTAGCCTGTCTACTTCCTCACAACTACCTGCCCCTCCTCCTATCTTCATATTGTCTGCAAATTTTGCAACAAAGCCATCAATTTCATCATCCAAATTATTGACGTATAACATAAAAAGAATCAGTCCAAACACAGACCTCTGTGGAACACCACTGGCCACTGGCCACCAACAAGCTCCCTTTATTCACACTCTTTGCCTCCGGTCAATCAGCCACTACCTTTACCCATGCCAGTGGGCTTATAACTTCTTAAGCAGCCTCATGTGTGGCACCTTGTCAAATGCCTTCAGAAAATCCAAGCACACAACACCCACTGATTTTCTTTTGCCTATACTGATTGTTATTTCTTCAAATACTTTCAACAGATTTGTCAGATAAGATTTTCCCTTGAGGAAATCATGCTGACTACGGCCTCCAAGTAACCTGAGACATCATCTTTAATAATCAAATCCAAAATCCTCCCAACCATTGAGATCAGACTAACTGACCTAAATTTCCTTTCCTTCTGCCTCTCTCTCTTCTTGAAGAGTGATGTGACATTTGCAATTTTACAGTCTTCCAGAGCCATTGCAGAATCTAGTGATTCTTGGAAGATCATTATTAATGCCGCCACAATCTCTTCAGCCACCTCTTCCAGAACCCTGGAATGTATACCAGGGTGGCCTATCTACCTTCAGACCTTTCAGTTTCCCAAGGACCTTCTTCCTGGTAATGGTAACTTCACATACATCATGACTTCCAACAGCTGGAACTTTCACCATGCTGCTGGTGTGTTCTACACTGGAGAATGACACTAAATACTTATTCAGTTCATCCTCCATTTTGCTGTTCCCCATTACTAACTCCCCAGCAATGTTTCCCAGTGGTTCAATATTCACTATAGTATTCAAAGAAACTTTTGGCATTCTCTTTAGCATTATTGACTTGCTTACTTTTGTATTTCATCTCTACCTTCTTAATGACCTTTTTAGTTGGTATTTAAAAGCTTCCCAATCCTCTAACTTCCCACTATTTTTCACCCTATTATATGCCCTCTCTTTGGCTTTTTTTGTTGACTTTGACTTCTCTTATTAGCCATGGTTGTGTCATCTTGCTGTTCGAGTACTTTTTCCTCTTTGGGATGTATACAGTATATCCTGTATCTTCTGAATTACTTCCAGAAATTCCAGCCACTGCTGCTCCGCTGTCATCCCTGCCAGTGTTCTTTTCCAATCAACGCTCATGCCTCTGTAATTCCCTTTACTCCACTGCAATATTGATACATCTGACTTCAGCTTCTGCACAAATTTCAAGGTGAATTCGATCATATTATGATCACTTGCTTCTAATGGTTCTTTTACCTTAAGCTCTCTAATCAATTCTGCTTCATTGCACAACTCCCAATCCAGAATAGCTGATCCTCTAGTGGACTAAACCACGACCTGCTCTAAAAAGCCATTTCATAGGCTTTTTTAGAAATCCTCCCTCCTGGAATCCAGTACCAACATGGTTTTTCCAACCTGACTCTATATCGAAGTCTTCCATGACTGTTGTGGCATTGCCCTTTCGGCATGCATTTTCTATCTCCCATTGTAATAGTGTACTGGTTGGGCACAGGAGTACGTTCAGCCGGAGACTCATTCCACCGAGATGCAACACAGAGCGTCATAGGAAGTTATTCCTGCCTGTGGCCATTGAACTTTACAACTCCTCCCTTGGAGGGTCAGACACCCTGAGCCAATAGGCTGGTCCTGAACTTATTTCCATCTGGCATAATTTACATATTGTTATTTAATTATTTATGGTTTTATATTGCTGTATTTATACTTTATTCTTGGTTGTTGCAACTGTACTGAAACCCAATTTCCCTCGGGATCAATAAAGTATGACTATGACTAATATGTAGATCACGTCCTTACCACTGTTTGGAGTCTGTATACAACTCCCGTCAGGGTCCGTTAACCCTTGCAGTTCCCTATCTCTATCTACGATGATTCTCTGACTGAGCCAGCTGCAGAAGAAGGCAAATCAGCTTGATTTACTGTGTGTCAATTGCTGTCAGAGCAAAGTGTGTAATTCACACAGTTGACATTTCAAGTAGTACTTGATATCTGCCTCAATGTGTGTCTGTTGGAACAGCTCATAGATCGGAGAGTCCTCTGTAACGCAGCTGTGGAGCTGGTATGAGGCAAGAACCCTTGTGTCTGTCTCCACGCTCTCTAAACAAATCCACGGCCTGCCAAGAGATGACCCTCCTTCTTCAAGGAATCTTTCTGAAACATTAAAGATGTCCTCTTTCTTCAAAGAATGTTTCTTCAACGTTGGAGATGTCCTCCTGCTTCAAAGAAGCTTGCCAGAACATCAAAAGTGTTCTGCTCTTCAAAGAACATTCCCAGTACATCAGAGATTCCCTGCTTCTTCAAAGAACAGGTTTTCCTTCCTTCACCATTGCTGCTGCCCTCACACTTTTCCCAGTATTCCGCTCTCAACGCGTCTTCCCACCGCCTTAACGGTGAAGGACTTCCTCTTGTCCTTACCAACCCATGAACCTCCACATCCAACACATCATTCTCTGAAACTTGCACTGCCTCCAAAGGGATCCTGCCACCAAACACATTTTTACCTCTGCCCCGCTCTCTGCTTTCCGCAGGGATCACTCTCTCAGTGATTCCCGTCCATTTGTCCCTCCCCACTGATCACCCTCCTGGCACTTACCCCTGCAAGCTGAAGAAGTGCTGCACCTGCCCCTACACGTCCTCCCTCACCTCCATTCAGGGCCCCAGGCAGTCCCTCCAGGTGGGGAAGCACTTCACCTCTGAATCTGTTTTGGTCATTTACTGTATTCGGTTTTCCTGATGTGGCCTCCTCTACATTGGTAAGACCCCAATGTAAATTGGAGGGCCCTCTCTGTTGGGTACCTTCGCTCCGTTCACAACAAGCAGGATTTCCCAGTGGCCAACCATTTTAATTCCAAACACCCACTATCAACCCAAAATGTCGGTCCACAGCCTCCTCTATTGCCACAATGAGGCCACTCTCAGGCTGGAGCAGCAACACCTTGTATTCCGTCTGGGTAGCTTCCAACCTGATGGCATGAACATTGATTTTTCAAACTTCCAATAATTCCACCCTTTCCCCCTTCCCACTTCTTCCATTCCCCACTCTGGCTTCCCTCTAAACTCTCCTCTTCTCCTCACCTGCCTATCACCTCCCCATGGTGACAATCCACTCTCCTCTCCTGTGTGTCGACTGTTTATTCATTTCCATGGGTGCTGCCCGACCTGCTTGAGTTCCTTCATCAAATTTGTGTGTGTTTCTCTGGATTTCCAGCATCGGCAGAATCTCTTGGGTGCCGGTGCAAATGATGCTTTTGTAAAGCATTGTAATTGTACCCATCTCCCCCACTTCCTGTGGCAGCTTATCTCACATACCCACCACCCTCTTTGTGATAATGGTGCCCCTCAGATTCCTTTTAAAGCCTTCCCCTTTCACCTGAAACCTTTACCCTCTAGAAACCGTAGAAACTACAGCACAGAAACAGGCCTTTTGGCCCTTCTTGGCTGTGCCGAACCATTTTCTGCCTAGTCCCACTGACCTGCACACAGACCATATCCCTCCATACACCTCCCATCCATGTATCTGTCCAATTTATTCTTAAATGTTAAAAAAGAACCCGCATTTACCACCTCGTCTGGCAGCTCATTCCATACTCCCACCACTCTCTGTGTGAAGAAGCCCCCACTAATGTTCCGTTTAAACTTTCCCCCCCTCACCCTAAACCCATGTCCTCTGGTTTTTTTCTCCCCTTGTCTCAGTGGAAAAAGCCTGCTTGCATTCATTCTATCTATACCCATCATAATTTTATATACCTCTATCAAATCTCCCCTCATTCTTCTACGCTCCAGGGAATAAAGTCCCAACCTATTCAACCTTTCTCTGTAACTGAGTTTCTCAAGTCCCGGCAACATCCTTGTAAACCTTCTCTGCACTCTTTCAACCTTATTTATATCCTTCCTGTAATTTGGTGACCAAAACTGAACACAATACTCCAGATTCGGCCTCACCAATGCCTTATACAACCTCATCATAACATTCCAGCTCTTATACTCAATACTTTGATTAATAAAGACCAATGTACCAAAAGCTCTCTTTACGACCCTATCTACCTGTGACGCCGCTTTTAGGGAATTTTGTATCTCTATTCCCAGATCCGTCTGTTCCACTGCACTCCTCAGTGCCTTATCATTAACCCTGTATGTTCTACGTTGGTTTGTCCTTCCAACGTGCAATACCTCACACTTGTCTGTATTAAACTCCATCTGCCATTTTTTAGCTCATTTTTCCAGCTGGTCCAAGTCCCTCTGCAGGCTCTGAAAACCTTCCTCACTGTCTACTACACCTCCAATCTTTGTATCATCAGCAAACTTGCTGATCCAATTTACCACATTATCATCCAGATCATTGATATAGATGACAAATAACAATGGACCCAGCACTGATCCCTGTGGCACACCACTAGTCACAGGCCTCCACTCAGAGAAGCAATTCTCTACCACCACTCTCTGGCTTCTTCCATCGAGCCAATGTCTAATCCAATTTACCACCTCTCCATGTATACCTAGCGACTGAATTTTCCTAACTAACCTCCCATGCGGGACCTTGTCAAATGCCTTACTGAAGTCCATGTAGACAATATCCACTGCCTTCCCTTCATCCAATTTCCTGGTAACCTGCTCGAAAAACTCCAATAGGTTGGTCAAACATGACCTACCACGCACAAAGCCATGTTGATTCTCCCTAATAAGTCCCAGTCTATCCAATTGCTTGTAGATTCTGTCTGTTAGTACTCCCTCCAATAACTTACCTACTACCGGCGTTAAACTTACTGGTCTATAATTTACCGGATTACTTTTCATCCTTTTTTAAACAACGGAACAAAATGAGCCACTCTCCAATCCTCCGGCACCTCACCTGTAGACAGCGACATTTTAAATATTTCAGCCAGGGCCCCTGCAATTTCAACACTAGTCTCCTTCAAGGTCCGAGGGAACACCCTGTCAGGTCCCGGGGATTTATCCACTTTAATTTTCCCCAAGACAGCAAGGACCTCCTCCTTTTCGATCTGTACAGTTTCCATGATCTCACTACTTGTTTCCCTTAATTCCAAAGACTTCATGCCAGTTTCCTTAGTAAACACAGACGCAAAAAACCTATTTAAGATCTCCCCCATTTCCTTTGGTTCCGCACATAGCCGACCACTCTGATCTTCAAGAGGACCAATTGTATCCCTTACAATCCTTTTGCTCTTAATATACCTGTAAAAGCTCTTTGGATTATCCTTCACTTTGACTGCCAAGGCAACCTCATGTCTTCTTTTAGCCCTCCTGATTTCTTCCTTAAGTATTTTCTTGCACTTCTTATACTCCTCAAGCACCTTATTTACTCCCTGCTTCCTATACACGTCATACAACTCCCTCTTCTTCTTTATCAGAGTTGCAATATCCCTTGAGAACCAAGGTTCCTTATTCCTATTCACCTTGCCTTTAATCCTGACAGGAACATACAAATTCTGCACTCTCAAAATTTCTCCTTTGAAGGCTTCCCACCTACCGATCCATGCCAGAGAACAATCTGTCCCAATCCGCGCTTTTTAGATCCTTTCTTATTTCTTCAAATTTGGCCTTCTTCCAGTTCAGAACCTCAACCCTAGGACCAGATCTATCCTTGTCCATGATCAAGTTGAAACTAATAGTGTTATGATCACTGGAACCAAAGTGCTCCCCTACACAGACTTCTGTCACTTGTCCTAACTCGTTTCCTAACAGGAGATCCAATATTGCATCCCCTCTAGTTGGTCCCTCTGTATATTGATTTAGAAAACTTTCCTGAACACATTTTACAAACTCTAAACCATCTAGACCCCTAACAGTATGGGAGACCCAATCAATGTATGGAAAATTAAAATCCCCTACAACCACAACTTTATGTTTCCTGCAGTTGCCTGCTATCTCTCTGCAGATTTGCACTTTCAATTCTCTTTGACTATTGGGTGGTCTGTAATACAATCCCACTAATGTGGCCATATCTTTCCTGTTTCTCAGCTCCACCCACAAGGACTCAGTAGACAAGCCCTCTAATCTGTCCTGCCTGAGCACTGCTGTAATATTTTCCCTAACTGCTGTAATATTTTCTAGTGTTAGAACTTCTCCTAGCTTTGGATAAAGACTGTGACCAGCCCCTTACCTCTGCCCCTCATGATTTTATAAGTCTCTGTCAGATCACCCCCCCTCCCAAACTACCTTGCTCCAGGGAATACAGTCCCAGTCCATCCAGCCTCTCTTCACTCACACCCTCATGTCCAGCAACATCTTATCTATCATTTCTTTATCCGCTCTGTCGCTTCCATTCACCTTTTGTTTATACAGACACAAAAAATTCTGCCGATGCAGGAAATCTTGAGCACACATCAGATTTCCTGAAATCCTGAGTTCCTCCAGTAGAACAGGGAAAATGACGCCAGCAAACAGCGTGACCAACGGCAACAGCCTGCTAACAAGGTCCCGCTCTAAGAACTGGAATTTGATTGTAAACAAGGTGGGACAGTGGAATCCCGATTGGATGAGGACTAACCAATCAGGATGGACAGACGTTGGGGATATAAATACCACCAGGCCTCGTCCCTGATGAAGGTGGCAGAGTTTATTATCAAAATGTTCGTTACAATGATACTTGTACCAGCTGGAAGCCCGAGAGGAGTTTATTCATCATATACGCCAGGAAAGAACTAGATCCTTTTTTCTGCTAACAGTTCACAAAGCTGCTTCTTTTACTTTTACCTCTTACAAATTTGATTCTACAACTAAGCTGCCTGTGATTGGAACCTGTGGTTTACATTTTGATGTTGAGATTTGGGGCCGATTGAGTGATCTGGGCTTTGGCGAGGTCTAGTGCGGAGTTTGAGGCCTGTGGGTCTGGAACCCTGGAGACAGGACACAAGCCTATGATCAACTCCATTGCCTCTCTCTCCAATTGAGGCATCGAGTAAGGTTGAAGCCACTGAGGACTGGTGTGGGCTCAACGCTATCTGCCTGCGTTTGACTGGTCTTACGTTCTCTCTCACTAGCCGCTGTCGGCCAAATGTGCAGGAGCCTTGGGTTCCATGTCACCAGGATTGATCAGCAAATCTGTGGACTCTTTTGGGGGACTTTGAGGTTCATGTCACATATGTTCCAGGATCCTGGTCGCTTTTTTTTTCTGCTGCTCCTGAGCAGTTTGATCGATGCAGTCTGGGCGGGGGGCGCGTTGGCGAAGAGTGGCCCTGCGACCTGCATTGGCGCCGAACTGAACTAAACTGAACATGACTCGAATCCTGGTTTGATATTTGATATTCTGTGTGTTTTTCACTCTCTCTCTGCCATTTGCACAAATTGTTCTTTTTTCTCACTGATGTTTTCAGGAACAGGTTGAATGGTTGTTCTTTGCTTTGGCTGCCTACGGGAGGACAAATCTCAGTGTTCTCTCCTGTATACGTACTTTGATAATAAATGTACTTTGAATCTTTGGAATCAATTTTGTGTCTGTTGCACAAGATTTTCAGCGTCTGCAGAATATCCTGTTTCCCTCATCTTCCTATTCTCGTTTCTACCTTCTTTCTTTTCAGTCCTGATAAAAAGTTTCAGTACAAAATACCAATTGTTTGTTTCCCCCCACAGGGGCTGTCTGATCTGCTGACTTCCTTCAGCATTTTGTTTGTGTACTATCCTTTATTTACTGATCTACTGGGGTCTTAAATACATTCAAAGTCATCAGGAAATACAAACCAGAACCTTAGAGCTCTCAGAACTGGTGATTCCTCTCTGTTCAGTTACAAAGTCATACAATACAAAAACAGACATTTCGGCCCACCAGGTTCAGGCCAAACATCAAGCACCCATCTAGACTAATCCTAGCTGCCAGCACTTGGTCAATGCCCTGGCGATGACGTGCTCATTCAGATATTTTTCAGAGTTGCCTCCAACACCCTGTAAGGAAGGGTGTTCCAACTCCCAACACTCTCTGGGTGAAGCTATTCCCTCAAATGGACCACAGGTAGGTAGGAATAACAACTTTGAAGCTGGACTCACCTGCAGCGTTAACCCGGAACTTCCTGTGACCATTGTATTCCGCATATTCTTTGGAAACAGCCTGAATTTCAAAGTCTCCAACCCTTTAAACAGAAGGAGATCCAATTATAATGCAAGTCGACTTGATTTTATAAATTAATATCCCAAGGTATTACTACACCTACACTACTCTTTGATCTTTCTTGTAACTTGGAAATAGCTTGATCCTTTGATCATTCCTAAAATGTAGAGTGTTCGTTAGTGGTTCTTTCACATTTAACTCTGATACCAAATAACTAACCCCGTCACTAGCACCATTGCTTTATACCACTTTGGTGAGAGCTCACACCTGGAGCCTCTCTCTGTGAGAGAGGGAGAAGAGATCAGAAGTACCATCTGTTATAAAGGAGAACATATGGATGAAAACAAATTTCCCATGGATGTAACTTTGCTGCATCTGATGATAGTCTCAAGAGAGGTACAGCAAGGAAACAGATCCTTTGGCCCAACTCTTACCTGTTGACCAAGGTTCCAACTGAAGTCAGTCTAATTTACCTACATTGGGCCAAATCCTTTCCTAGCCATTCACTTATCCAAATAGCTTTTAAGTGTTGCTATTGTACCTGCTTCAACCAATTCCTCTGGGAACTTCATCCATATATGGACCATCTCTCTGGTCCCTTTGAAATCTTACCCCTCTCACCTTTAGCCTCTGCCTTCTAGTTTTTGGTTTCCTTCCCTGAGGAAAATGGATTGAGTACATTCACCATTTCTATGTCCCTCATGATTTCATATGCCTCTATAAGGTCACCTCTTAGTCTCCAACACTCCAGGTAGTTTTGGGGAACAGAGGAGATGCTCAGAAGACTTTCTGCCCCTCCGTCTGCCTTTGGTTTGTACTGCTGGTGGATGTTACAAGAAAAGAAGGGTCACATTGGTACAAGGCATCAGGACATCCCAAAGTATTTCACAGGCAACCACAGAAAGTGTCTTGCAGCACTGAAAAAGTCCGGGATTTGAAACACGAACTGTTCCTCTCTCTCTTCACAGATGCTGCCTGGTCTGCCGAGTGTTTCCAGTATTTTCTGGTCACGTTTCCCACTCCCAGTCAACCAGGCTAGCCCAAGGATACTTAGGGTCAGCATTTGGACTGGAGTCACACAGAAAGCAAGCCTGAGGGCGGTGGGCCAGATAGAGCCTTACTCTACAGCCTGGTAGTTACAAGGTAATATCTCAAACTTTTATCTCAATTTCTTTATTGACACATCATAAAAAAACAAACTGTCCGTGTGTATCGCTGATTGGTAAGGCAACTGCTCAGCAAAAGGATAAGAAATAGCACAGACTTTTGGACATGGCTCAGCTCATCCCCCACACCCCCTCCACTGACTCTGTCTACTCTTTAGAATTATGCATATTGTAATACACAATAATAGAAGAAAAAATGTATATTACAATCAGAAATATATATAAATAATAAATTAATTAATAGTGCAAGAGGAAAGCAAAAAAAGGTAAAACAGTGTAAGATAGTGTCCATTCAGAAATTTGAAGGGCAGAGAGGGAAAAAACTGCTCCCAAAACTTTGAGTGTGTGCCTTCCAGCTTCTAGATCTCCTCCTTGATGGTAGCAATGAGAGGAGAGAATGTCCTAGGTGATGACGGACGATGCCTTTTTGAGGCCGCGCCTTCTGAAGATATTCTCAATGGTGGGAAGGCTGGTGACCATGGTGAAGCTGGATGAGTTTGCAACTTTCTGCAGCTTTTTCTGATCCTGTGCAGTGGCCCCTCCAAACCAGATGGTGATGCAACCAGCTGAATGCTCTCCACGGTACATCTGAAGAAATTCGTGAGAGTCTTCGGTGACTTATCAAGTCTTCTCCCTCTCCTAATTAAATATAGCTGCAATCGTGCCTTCTTTGTAATTGCATTAATGTATTAGGCCCAGTATAGGTCTTTAGAGATGTTGACGCACAGGAGCTTGGAACGTCAGCCTTTCCATTGCTGATCCCTTGATGGGGACCAGTGTGGTCGTCTCCTTCCTGAAGCTGATAATCAATGGTCTTCGTGATGTTGAGTGCAAGGTTGTTGTTGTGACACCACCCAACCAGCTGATCTATCACAGTCCTATGTACCTCCTCTTCCTCCTGCTGCCTCAGTAAAGCGGTCAGCATTGTCAAAGATCCCATCCACTGCAGATGTTCTCTCATCTACCTTCTTCCATCAGGCAGAAGATGCAAAAGCCTGAAAGCACGCACTACCAGGCTCAAGGACAGCTTTTACTACAATGTTAAATACTACTGAATGGTTCAATAATAAGACAACATGGACTCTTGACCTCACAATCTACCTCATTGTGATATGCACCTGATTGTCTACTTGCACTGTGCTTTCTCTGCATTAACTCTGCATTGTTATTGTTATACCTTGTTCCACCTCAATGCACGGTGTAGTGAATTGGCCTGTACGTTCAGCATGCAAGACAAGCTTTTCACTGTACCTCAGTTCATATGACAATGATAAACCAATTTCAATTCTAATTCCAAATCCCAGGCCATGCTCTCTTCTCGCTGCTGCCATCAGGAAGCAGGCACGGAAGCCCCAGGACTCACACCACTGAGTTCAGGAACAGTTATTACCCCTCAACTATCAGGATCCTAAACTAGAGGGGATAACTTCATTCAACTTCACTCGCCCTGTAGCTGAACTATTCCCACAACCAATGGGCTCACTTTCAAGGACCCGTCATCTCATCTTCTTAATATTTATTATTTATTTATGTCCTTTATTATTATTATTATTATCATCTCTTTTTTTCTTTCTTTTTTGTATTTGCACAGTTTGTTGTCTTTTTCACATTAATTGTCCATCCTGGTCTTTCATTCTATTATAGATATTGGATTTATTAAGTACGCCCGCAAAAAAGTGGATCTCAGGGTTCTTTACGGTGACATAGATGCACTTTGGCAATAAATCTGCATTGAACTTTGAAGTCTTCATACTGGCTTCAGTAATATCAATGTAACCTTCTCCACTACCTGCACCGAAGGCACATTACAGCACCAAATGTTCAAAAAGTGGTGGTTGTGGTGGGGTTTGATTATTGAACCACAGCTTTTTAATTCACTTTTATTTAAATTTCCCAGTTGCCACAGTAAGATCTGTGCTGGAGTCTCCAGATAATTAGTCAGGGGCTTAGAAAGTGACTACAGTGCTGTAGCGGGTCGAGGCTGAACTCTGACCCTGCCTATATGTGGAGTTTGCATGCCCTCTCTGTGCCTTGTGGTGCTCCCCCCAGGATACCCTCACATCGCAGAGACTGCATGTCAGTGGTTTAATTGGCCACTAGTGAGTAGGTGTGTGTTAGAAGTTATTTTGATGGTGGGGGGCTGAATTCAAGGTGAGGAATTGAGGAAGACAAGATGGGTGAGGGTGGGATTAGTATTGATTAGTGCTTTGTGGTGGGTATGATGCAATGGGCTGAATGGTCTGTGACCCTATTGCATCCTCCCACAAATGCCCTACCAGACCCACAGTGTTTGAGAGAACCAGACTTACTTTGAGGGACTGATTCTTATTTCACCTTTGCAGACCTTGCCTGAGCCCTCTCTTCGACTCTCAACTTCATTGACCAAGACATCCGCGTTCTGGAAGGGAAAAAGACACAACCTTGAGTTATCAACAGCTTCAGCAAGGAGCAGGCAACTGGGACTGTCAGAGCACTATAATCAAAGAGGTAGTACAGAGCAGAATAACCTCCATCTATACCAAAGTAAAGTGTGAAGTGATACCCTTTAAACGTTTGAACTTGTAGGCAGAATACAGGGTTAATGGTAGCTTTCTTAGCAGTGTGTAAGAACAGAGGGATCTCGGGGCCCATGTCCATAAATCCCTCAGAGTTGCCATGCAAGTTGACAGGGTGGTTAAGAAGGCAATCAGGGTGGCCTTCATTAGTCGGGATTGTGTTCAAGAGTTGCAATGTAATGTTACAACTCTGTAACACTCTGGTCAGACCACGGTCAGAGAATTATGTTCATTTCTGGTCATCTCATTATAGAAAGGACGTGGACACTTTAGAGAGGGTGCAGAGGAGAGTTACCAGGATGCTGCTGGGATCAGACAGCATGAATATAAGGAAAGGTTAAGCAAGCTAGAGCTTCCCTCTGTAGAACAAAAGAGGATAAGGGGCAACATGATAGAGGTATTAAAATGATGAGAGGCATATATAGAGTAGACCTCTTTCCCAGGCTGGCAACGGCCAATACAAGAGAGCACAGTTTTAAGGTGATTGGAGGAAAGCATAGCAGGTAGTTTCTTTTACACAGAGAGTGGTAAGTGTGTGGACTGCACTGCCCATGGATGGTGTTAGAGTCAAATATATATTTTTTTCAGTCAGTGGGTGCCGTTTCAAATCCGGGCTTGGCGGCTATGCACCTCCACCTTCTTCGATCTTGCGACAGCACCGAGTACAGCCTCTCCTCCAGTTTGTTCTCACTGGCCGCCTTGGCACCGCCCACCACCACCCCCGCCGAACTCGAACCCGAGGCCATGTCGGCCTCCAGCCGTGGCCGCTTCTTCGAGCTCGGCCCTTCCTCAGGCACAGGCAGATGCCTTGAGCAGGTCCAGGCACATGGTGCAGCGCCCAAGTTCATCAGTCTCTTTTAACTAGGTGCATAGCATACGGTTCATAGATACGTGGCAAGGCTTTAATCTCTTTCACGGAAGATGGCCGTTGGCTCATCTGCCCTTTGTCAGGTCTTGCTTTTTTTAAGTCCTGCTGGGTGTCCTCACACCATCCTCACCAGACTAAGTCTGGTGGGGGAGACCGTCCAAGTTGCCAACCACTCGACCACGGCCCCCAGCTGAGCGCAGGGTGCCCGCCCCCCGCTGAATCTCTCCGAGCGTCTGGTGCCCGACCAAAAACCATGGTCAAGCGGCCGACGACCAAACCAAATATATTAAGGCCCTTTAAAAGACTCATAAACACATGGATGAAAGGAAATGGAGAACTATGTAGAAGGAAGGGTTAGATTAATCTTGGAGTGGTTTAAAAGTTCAGCACAGCACTGTGGGCTGAAGGGCCTGTACTGTTCCACATTCTATGTAATGTTCCCATCATATACTGAAGATGTGCCAATGTATCAGATGCTGCGGATTGCAGAAGAGAAATAAATCACTCTTGGATATGGTGGTGGACCCCTGCAGGGGATTGCTCTGATCTCTCTGCTGGAGGATGGAGGCTCTGGTCACCACACACAGCACTGCTGTGGAGAAAAGCAGTGGAGGCTGGCGGGAGAGAATTACTATGCCAGAGCAACAGGAAGTCTGCTGGAGGAACTCAAATGGTTGCACAGTATCTGTGGGGAGAAAAGGAACTGTCAAAGTACTGGATCAAAAAATACATCAGGACTGAGAATGGAGGTAGGAGATGCTACCTGATAAATAGATGAGGAATGGTGTGATAGGGGCCAGAACATACATCATATAACATAGTATAGCACAGGAACGGGTCTGTCAGCCCACAATGTTGTGCTGAACTAATATACAAAGTAGTTAAATGCCAAGTTAAACTAATCCCTTCGGCCTTCAAAAGGTTCATGCCCTCCCTACTCTGAAAGTCATGTGCCTATCAAAGGACTGCTTAATCACCTCTAACGTATCTCCCTCAACTTCCACTCCGGCAGCATATTCCGGGCATCCATTACTCTCTGTGTTAAAAAAAACATGTCCTGCACATATCCTTTGAACTTACCCCCTCGCACCTTAAATGCATGCCTTCTAGTGTTAGAATTTCGACCCTGGCAAAAAAAGATACCAGCTCTTTATCTCTGCCTCTCATAACGTTATAAACTTCTGTCAGATTTCTTCTTAGCCATCTCTGCTCCAGAGAAAACAACCCAGGTTTATCCAATTTATAATCCAAGCAGCATCCTACTACTACTACATCGACTCAGGCCTAGGGGGCTGGTGTCGGGCAAAACCTCTTCTGCACCCTTTCTAAAACCTCCAACAGTTTCCTATAATGGGGCGACCGGACCTGAATGCGATACTCCACATGCAGATTACCCAGAGTCTGAGTCGTCTATAGGGTGGTTAAGACAAAAGAGATGCTGGAAATCTTGAACAGCAACGTACAAAATTCTGGACAAACTCAGTTAGTCAGGTAGTATCCATGGAGTCTATGTCAGAGATAGCCCGGGCCTCAACCTAGCAGTGGACAAGCTCCCAAACCTTCCTGGACACAGAGAAGGAGAATAACTGATGTTTAAAGGTATGGATCAGGCAGAGGATGAACTATCAGAGAGGGCTCTGACAGGTGTTTGAAGAGATAGACCCAAAACTGTGGGAGAGAAAGAGAAAGTGATGATGGCGTGTAGCTTACTGTGGGAGAAGCAGTCAATGAAATGCAGGCACATGGGATCCTCACTGAAGCCAAACTGGGAGGTCTGGAAACAGATCTAGAAGCCTTGTTGCACAAGATGGTGGCTGTGACAAATTCTGAGGAAGGACCCATGGCTGTGGTGGTGAGTCTGGGCAAACACATGGTCAAAGAGCAGGAGAGATCACTGAGGGCAAGCAGACAGAGTGTGTTTGTTTCCCTCCATAGATGCTGCCTGGTCTGCTGATCTTCTCAAACAACAGAAAATCTGCAGATGTTGAAAGTCCAAAGCAACACACACAAATGCTGGAGGAGCTTAGCTGGTCAGGCAGCACCTATAGAAAAGAGCAAACAGTTGGCTTTTTGGGCCAAGACCCTTCATCCAGACTGCTGAGCTCCTCAGGGTTTTGTGTGTGTGTGTGTGTGTGTGTGTGTGTGTGTGTGTGTGTGTGTGTGTGTGTGTGTGTGTGTTATGAGCAGTGGACTGAGAAGGGGTTAAGGGTGAAGGACAGATGGAGCCAGATAGGGAGAGAGGGAGGTCAAAGGAGGAAATGGCTGCTGGAGAGACATAAGCAGGAACTCAAAGGCTGCCTGATAAGTATGCAAGGTGTGAATGGGAGCTATTCAGGGAGAAAGGGACAGATCATATGGGGGAAGGGATCAGGTGTGAAGTGTGTGGGCAGTGAATGGATGGAACCAGGAGGGGATGTTTCAAAATGGGTGATGTATTTTATTTTAGTCAGGTTGTTCCCAGAGATCTTTCCCTGAACTGCTTATTATATATAACATAGAAGATTACAGCACAGTATGGGGCCTTCAGCCCATGATGTTATGCCAACCTATATAAACCCTCTCCATCATCAATCTAACCCTTCCCTCCCATAAGTGTTCTTACAACCATGTGCACAACTGAGAGTGTCTTAAATGTCCTTGTATCAACCTCTCCAACACCCCTGGCAGTGTGTTCCAGCACATACACTTTCTGTCTGGGAAAAAAAAAACTACCTGACATTTCACCTAAACTTTTCTCCACTTACCTCAAACTAATATCCTCTGTTAATGGCTACTGAGAAAATGGAGTTGGTTGTCCACTATATCTATCCCGCTCCTAATCATCTAAACCTTTATCAAGTCACCTGTTATCTTCTGTCACTCCAAAGCTGGGGTTGTATTTGATTTCATTGGAGTGGAAGAGGCCAAGGGGCACCTGGGAGAGGGATACAAAGTTGCGGTGGGTGCAGTTAGTTAATAGAAAACTTTCCCAAGCCAGAAGTGTCTAAAGTTAAACATTTAATGTGTGGATGAAGAATCTTTTTATCCAGAAGGGCTTGGAGTCTGGAATGCACTGCCTTTGGGGGTGGTGGTAGGAGAAACTCTCACAGTATTTAAGCATCTAGATGAGGACTTGAATTGTCAAGGCTTATAAAGCCCAAGTATTGCTAAATGGGACTGGTGTAGATGCAGGGGCGGCGCTAAGGTGGTGCTAGCTGGTGCTATAGCCCCAGCAGAAATTACAATAGCACCAACATAGCACCACCAAGAAATTTACTGAAATTTCACAGACAAATTGCAGCTGCTTTGCTTTCTCTGCATAGTTTTGAATACAGCTTGTTTCTCCAGCTGATCTAGTGAAACAGCGTCCTCAATTACCACAGCACCCACGCAGCAATATAAAGTTATAAACTCTGTCAGATCCACTCTACACTTCTGCTTATTCGTTCGTTGTCAATGTCTTGCCGTTGCTGTCCTCAGATCAGTTAAGCTGATCTAAGCTGACTTAAGGTGGTGATGTCACTCACTCTCACTCACGCGAGAGATTGATAGTATACATCCAGCCGCAGATCCATGGTCTTGAGAGACTAATGGATGCCACACACACACCCATTGTGCTTTTACAAGCTAGCTTGGGCCTGGCTCATGCATTATTTTGGCCGGTGTGAAAAATGGATTGATTTTTAGTGAGAAAACGAACTCATCCAGAGGAATCAGTGGTGTCTCAGCCTGAGCCTGTCTTAATTGAAAGTGACATGCAGAAAGAAGTAAGTGGGGATGAGGACGACAGCAGTTCATCGAAGGAGTGTGAGGGCGAAGTACAGGAACAAGAAATGGAGCGAGATTCGTGGATGAAGCTGCTCTTAGTGCTAGTGGCAATACTGTTAGCGATGTTAGCCAGCAGCCTGAGGAAGGACCCGTCGGCCAGCATTGAAAAAGTACCCTCCGCTGTTCGCAACAGTTTGGCAATCAGCAAAGGGGTTTTATTCGTGGCTGGTTTGACTGACTGGAATATTCAATCACGAAAGATACTACGTCCTGCTTCGCATGCAGGCATTTCCTGTGTGGAGGACATGGGTTCCATTCTGAGTTTACCTTCACTGTCACCGGTTACTACAACTGGCGGAAAGCTACAACAGCTTTCAAAACCCACCATGTAAGTGCAGCTCATAAGTTTTGCTATGGAGCCACGGGCCGAATTCAGATTGAGAAAACAAGACGGTTCAAGATGGGGAAATATGCTTGACAAAGGACATGCAAAGATTGTCCAAGAAAATCGTGAGTATATGAGAGCAGTGGTTGAGTCTCCAGCAAGGACAGACAGTGAATGACACAGTGGAATTTCTAGCTCTACTGAGACCCTACCGCGATGCATTTATAGATTTATACAAACTAACCTGCATATCACTGACTATACCTGTGACATCTGCCTCATGAAAACAGAGTTTGTCTTGCCTCAGACGCCTCAAAAACTACCTGAGGAATAGCAGCGGCGATGCTCAGAACAGCAACTTGGCCCTGTTGGCCATAAACAGCCGGAGGACCAAGGCACTTGACATTCAGAAAATCATTGATGCTTTCACCACCAATCACAACAACAGACGGATCATGCTTCTCTGAAAACATCAATGGTGAGTGCAGTTGATTTTTTAAAAATCTGGTCCAAGACTAATGTTGATTATTATTATTATTTTGTGGTGGATACCCCATAGTCCTTATGTTTCCTGCAGATCCTAAAATATTACATTTACTGCTATTAAGCCTACTGGTTTTGCTTAGACTTCCAAGCAGTGATTCTGTTGATTTTTGTTTTAAATTCAGTAGCTGAATTAATTGAGGTATTGCATGGTCAGAGTATGATTTGTCCAACTCCTGGTAAAGCCTTGCATCTGTTGTTTGCCTTATTTGACTTTAATAACAGTGTATCTTTTGGCATTGTCTGTCTATGTAATGCAATTAACAGTGGACATTGTGGGTTAGTGCTGTGTTTTTCAGTTAAAAAGCACGCATTTGACGCTGATTGCTGGATTGGTGCGTGATTCACGTTGTGCACTGTGGGTCAGATGCTCTGTTGGTTTGTTTGTTTATGCTCTGTGTAGCCCGGGCTGTCTCCGATGCTGTTGACAATGTCACAGTTCACTTCTATATTAGATCTGTCAATTGCTGTTGCTTGTGAATCAACAGTGGTATTTATAGTAGGCACATAATGCTTGAAACTGACTTTTGAACGCCACGCGTCTGGCCTTGCAAATACATATTACCATACAGTATGTCCCTCAGCACCATCACTGAATAATTCAGCCCCACTGTAGCACCAGCGAGAAAAAATCTCTGGCGCCGCCACTGTGTAGATGGGTATTTGATAGTCAGTACTGCTCCTTCTAAGCTGCACAGCTGTGCAGACACAAATTAACTGAAATGTTCCCATGCATATTGAGTTTGTTGCTATGCAGCTGGAATTTTCTTTTATATAGTTAATATAATATTGAAATCTATGTTAATATAATTGTGAAATATCCTGTAATTAATTATGCATTAATAAATATAATCCATGGATTTTCTAAATAATAAATGTACCACAACCTTTACTTTGAAACATTTTAGAGCTTCTACGTATTTATACTGTCCTTGTTTCAAGTTACAGCACTGTTATAAATTGCAACAATAAACACAGAATGGAGGTTTGTAGCTCATTGTTAATAAACTGCCCACTGAACACCGACACCACCTCGTAAAAATGTATTATTTTTGCCAATGTGCCTGTCAGTTGTTTTGCCTTCACTTACTCATGTGTGTGTTTGAAGTGAAAAATTTTATATTCTGACTTTCTAACATTGTTGGAATATTTCAAGCTTCTAGTGCTGACTGCAAACATAGATCTAGTCTTATGAATTCAATCAAATGTAAATCCAGAAACAGACTAGAAGGGAAACATTTGGATAATCTAATGAGGATTAAGACATATCTTTTATCTGGATGTGAAAGTAATCTGGACAGTGATTACAGACAATGGATTTCTAATAAAGGCAGACAAGAAAAAGTTTATGAAACATGAAATATTTTCTTTGTTTTACTGTATTTCATTATACCCTTCAATTAATAAATAAAATCAAACGTACGTATGTGATTTTACCATTTTCATTCTAAATATTCATGGTGTGTGTGTGTATATATATATATCAAAAAAACATTTGAAGTGCTGCACAGTTTTCAGGCCATGTAAAAATTTCCTGCTCAGAGCAGTGGTTGGCCTGTGCAGCTGTAAAAGAATATTAAGAGGAAACCTTGGTGGTCAGCATGGACATGACGGGCTGAAGTGCCTGTTTCTGTGCTCTGTGATTTGATGCAGAGATAATTAACTCTGTGAGCTGTCCAGAGTTACAACAGTGACAATACTACAGTGAAGCAAAGAGATAGTCACTCACCAAGATCTTCAGTCTGGCCTCACAGTCTGTGAGCTTCAGTGCGTGGTCCAAGGTAAAACTTCGGAAATAGACTGGAAGGGGAGGTTTGATAATCAGAATCTTAGTTAAGATAGACAAAATGCCATCAATTAATAATGCTTTTTCCTTTTCTCTGATAACTGGCATTGTCAGTGACCCAGCTCACCTCTCCCCACCATTGGTAATATCGACAGGGGGCGCTGCCTCAGGAAGGCAACATCCATCGTCAAAGGTCTCCACCATCCGGCCCATGGCATTCTGTTTGCAGCTACCATCAGGCAGGAGGTACAGAAGTCTGAAGTCCTACACTACCAGGTTCAAGAACAGCTACTTCCCCTTCAGACTTTTGACTCTTGAATCAGCCCGTGTACAATTATCAAAGCCTCTTTGATTACTTTTCACCAAAATGGACTCATTATTAGTCTGTGTTTTAAATATTGTGCGTAATGCATGTTTGATTTATGTTTTTTTTCTTGTGAATGCTGCTTATAGGTGTTATCACGCCGCTGTAAGCTTTTTTGATTGTATCCGTGCATACATTCATAGACACACAGCATAGAAAAGGCCTTTCCAGCCCTTCAGCCATGCTGCCCACCTACCCTCCCATTTTAGTCCTAGCTTATTCACAGGACAACTTACAATGACCAATGAACCTAGCAACTGGTACGCTTTTGGACTGCGAGAGGAAACCCACGTGGTCAGGGGGAGAACTTACTGGCAGTGGCGGGTCTCGGGTCGCTGGTATTGGAAAGCATTGTGCTAACCACTACACTACCGTGCCACTCCTTGGACTTCAGTGCATTACAACAAATTTCGCTTTGACAATGGAAATTTCCTCCGAGAAATTAAAATAGTAGGGCCCCCAGGATCCCTGCTTAATTCATCCAGATCGATAGTAAAGTCCCAACTCCCTCACCATCAACATGGAGTGGCAATTCACCATCCCGCTAACTGTGCGGACTAACAGCACGAGGTCCTTTGGAAGTCTCCCTGTGGTGACAAGGAGATATTGCAGCAGTCACAGAAGCTGTAGAAGTGTAAGTGGCCAAATTTTCTAGCTGCTGCAGGGCCACGATGGTGGTCTGGCAGGTGGTTACAGAGGATTTTGCTAGCATGCAGGCTGCAGTGTTGACTGTTGAGGAGCAGGTCATTGTGCAGAGCCAGCAAAGTCTTAACCCCTTTCAGTAGAGTTGGGAAAATAAGGTAAACAGCCCAAGACACTTTTCTACACCAATGTTCACTACAGATTCCACCGGACAGAGCTCGCTATTGAACAAGATTATTTTTAACTAAGCACTATGAAAGGCTTTAGTTGGCGAACAAATATCAGTTCAGCACTGAAAATCCTGGCTAATGCAATACAGTTGGTATAAGTGGTGCCTCAGAGCACCAGAGAATTGGGTTTGATCCCGACCACCGGTGTCTGTGTTTGGAGATCTCACTTTCTCCCTGAGACTGCATGGGTTTCCCCCACATGCTCCGGTTTCCTCCCACATCTCCAAAGACATGTGGACAGGGGAGTCAGCTGGCTGTTGTAAGTTATCCTTAGTACATGGGTGAGTGGCAGAGTCAGGGAGAGGAAGTGGGGGATTGATGGGAATGTGAGAAGTATAAAAGGTCAGAGTGGGAGAGAGTTGATCAGAAAGTGGGGAGAATGAAAATAGGATTAGTATAAATGGATGGCTGATGGTTGATGTACTGAAGGGCCTGTTTTCCTGCTGATTTTCTTGATGCATCTACTAGTAATAGGAACAAGAATAACATTAAATATCCTTTTTATCTGAACTTTGCCGGGTTACTGTTAAGATGACGCTGAGCTGCAATCTCCCTAGAGGCTCAGATATAATTTATTTTAGGTGCATAGGAGACAGGGACAGAGAGGGGAGTTAGGGGTCATTTTAGGACAGTGACGTGGGAGGTTAGAGGTCAGGAGAGAGCCTACACTTCTGATCCATGTTCTGCAATCGAAGACCACCTATAACATGGATGAAGGGCATCCGTGGATGAATATTGGGCTGGGTGATTGAAGATCATCGTGGTGTTATGGGGGCACAAGCCCCATTTCAATCTGTGTTGCTCTATGTTTCAATGAAGAGACGAGCTTGGAGTTAACCTCCCTGAAAGACAGGGGGCAGCACTTGGAAGCCACACAGGTCTTAGACATTGTAGTCATCTGCTCCACAGAATCGTGGACACAAGGTGAACCCTGGGTACAATTGTAGCCACAAATCCAAACCCTGGAATTTTCCCATCAAAGTAGAGAGTGTGCAGATTGGCTCCTGGACTGGAGGACTTTCATTATGTGGAGAGATCAGACAGGTTGGGATCATTTTCCCTTGAGTGAAGGAGGTTGCACTGGAGAGAGTGCAGAGGAGGTTCAACAGGACATTCACAAACCAGAGAAGATCTGCAGATGCTGAAAATCCAAGTAACAGACACAAAATGCTGAAGGAACTCAGCAGGCCAGGCAGCATCTATGGAAAAGAGTAAACAGTCAATGTTTTGGGCCGAGACCCTTCATAAGGACTGGGAAAAACAGAGATGAGCAGTCAGAGTAAGAAGGTGGGGGAAGGAGAGGAAGAAGTGCAGGATAGTAGGTGATAGGTGAAACTGGAAGAGGGCAAGGTGTTGATGTATAGAGCTGCAAAGCCAACTGGTGAAAGAGATAAAGAGTTGGAGAAGGGGGAATTTAATAGGAGAGGACAGAAAGCCCATAATGAGATGCTAATCTATATAAACCTGCTCCACAATCAACCTAACACTTCCCTCCTACAAAGCCAATAACACATTTTTCTTTCATCCACGTGCAAATCTAAGAGTTTCTTCAAAGTCAGCACTGCATCTGCCTCTATCAGCACAGCTGACAGTGCATTCCAGGCACTTGCCTGCCACTCTCCATGCAAGAAACTACCTGCCATCTCCCCTGAGCTTTCTTGCTCTCACTCTTAAAGGATTCCCTTGGTATTGGCCATTCTCGCTGGCCACCCACTCTATGTATGCCTCTTATAATCTTGAACACGTCTATCAAGTCACTTCTCATTGTCCTTCATTCCAAAGAGAAAAGCCTTAGCTTGCTCAGCCTTTCCTCATAAGAGATGTTCTCTCATCCACATGGCATCCTGGTAAATCTCCTCTGCACCCTCTCTAAAGCTTCCACATCCTTCCTATAATGAGGTGACCAAAACTGAACACAATACCCCATGTGGTCTAACCAGAGTTTTATGGAGCTGCAATATTACCTCGCAGTTCTTTAACTTAATCCCCCAGCTAATTGGGATGGCATGCCACATGCCTTATTAACATCTCTGTCGAGGCAAATTGAGGGATCTGATGACTTGAAACCCAAAATCCCTCTGTTCTTCCATACTGCTAAGAATCCTGCCATTAACTCTGAACTCTCCCTGCATGTTCAACCTTCCAAATTGTGTCACTTCACAGTTTTCCAGATTGAAGTCCATCTGCTGCTTCTTAGCCCAGAGACATAGACATCCAGTCTAAGTCCCATTGTAACCTAGGACAGCCTTCTCCACTATCCACAGCACCATAATCTTCATGACCTCTGCAAAATTACTAACCTACTTTTCCAAGTCATTTATAAATATTAAAAAGACCAGAAAGGTTGGCACAGACGTGATGTGCTGAAGGACCTGTTTTTGTGCAGTACCCTTCCAGGACTGGGAGCCACGGCAGCTTAGGGGTTAGCGTGATGCCGTTACAGCTCAGAGAGTTCCAGAGTTTGGAGTTCAATTCCGACGCTGTCTGGAAGTACATTGTAGGTTTTCCCCATAAGTGCGTGGGTTTCCTCTGGATGCTTCAGTTTCCTCCCACAGTCCAAAAACGTACTGGTTAGCAGGTTAATTGGTTAATGCAAATTGTCCTGTGATTAGGCTAATGTTAAACAGATGGGTTGCTGGGTAGTGCGGCTCGTTGGGGTAGAGGACCTGCTCCACACTTTATCACTGAATTTAAAAAAATTATCACACAAGTGCACCCAGTAAGATTTGCTTGAATCTCATCTTGCCTTGAAGAAGACAGTATGAGACTGCTCTTCACTACCAAAAGGACAGAAAGTTAATGCTCTTTCACTACTATCAAAAGGAGGTGGCTGGCTCAGTATTCCGACCTCACTGGCTCCAGCTCCCATCTCGGGAAGGTCTGGCAATTTACGCCATATCTTCCAACATGAGTCCAATAGCTCCTTCTCTGCCTCCTCTACATTCAATTGTCGCTAGAAGAGTCATAGCAGGTAGAGAGAGCATTTGGCACACTAAGTCAGTGTTGGCCATCAACCATCACACACAAAATGCTGGAGGAACTCAGCAGGCCAGGCACTGTTTACTTCCCATTTACACCGACCCACTTTTATTCTCCCCACACTCCCATCACCTACTTCTGCACCCCTCCCAAACATATTCTACCTCTCCCATACAGTGTTGGGAAATTTACAGTAGCCAGTGAACCCAGCGTCATTGAGATGTGGCAGGAAACCAGAGCATCTGGGGGGAACCCCAAGCCATCGCAGGGAGAACGTGAAAACTCCACACACAAACGGCTCTGTGGAACTGTGAGGAGGCGGCTCTACCACCCCTCCCCTCGCACCCCCCCCCCGCCCCGTACACTGGAATTTTATTGGGTTGGGTTGTGAGAATGAAAGACGAATCCTCAGCCCTCGCTTACCTGTCTCTCCGGGCCTGTATATCGGCTTGTTGGTTTCAATAAAGATGAAGTAAGGCTTGGCCCGAAGGTGCAGGTGAGTTATCATCCGGTTGGGGAAGAGCTCCGGCATCTCTGTCGCCATTACGATGTATGACATCGTCCCGCGTAGTTTGCACTCCTCCACTTTTTCTGGAAGGATCTGTGATGGTGAGATCCCCGCATAATAACTAGAGTAGCGATGATAACTTTGAAAGGGAGCTAGGGCTTTACTCTTTGGAGAGAAGGAGGATGAGAGGAGACATGATAGAGGTGTACAAGATAATAAGAGGAATAGATAGAGTGGATAGCCAGCGCCTCTGCCCCAGGGCACCACTGCTCAATACAAGAGGACATGGCTTTAAGGTAAGGGGTGGGAAGTTCAAGGGGGATATTAGAGGAAGATTTTTTACTCAGAGAGTGGTTGGTGTGTGGAATGCACTGCCTGAGTCAGTGGTGGAGGCAGATACACTAGTGAAGTTTAAGAGACTACTAGACAGGTATATGGAGGAATTTAAGGTAGGGGCTTATATGGGAGGCAGGGTTTGAGGGTCGGCACAACATTGTGGGCCGAAGGGTCTGTACTGTGCTGTACTATTCTATGTTCTATGAAACAAGAGCAAGCTTCTGGGACATATTGGCATTGAACTGGGTGAGTAGTGACTCTTGGTATTTCATGTGGGGAAAATCAGCAATGTGTGCAGTTGTGATTGTCATGCTATAGGAATGACTTGGGAGTGATGTAGAAAGTGCACAAGAGATTCCCCAATATGTTGTCTGCACAGGAGGGCTGCAGGTGTCAGCAGAGATTGGATGGACTGGGTATATTCCCACCACTGGAATGCAGGAAGCTGAGGGATGATCATCAGGAGGTTTATAAAATTATGAGGGGTGAGAGTCAGTCTTTAATCCAGGGCAGGGGAGCCTAGAACAGGAGGGCTCAGGTGTAGTATGAGAGGGGAAGGATTTAAAGCGGACCCAATCACCACTCTCAGGGTGGTGATTATCTGGTGGTGGGGAAAATTTGAATGTTCACAAGGTATTAGATGGGTGCTTGGATGGAAAGGCATAGAGGAGTTAATGCAGGCAAATGGTTTAGTGGATTGTGTGTGTGTGTAAGAGAGAGAGAGAGAGAGAAATTGAGAAAGTGTGAGACAGAGTGAGAAAGTGAGAGTAAGAAACTGAAAGAGAAAGTGAGAGAGCAAGAGAGAGAGAGTGGGAGAGAGAGTAAGAAACTGAAAGAAGGAAAGCACAGAGCAAGAGAGAGAAAAGGAGCAAGAGATGAGAGGCATGGTAAGTATATTTCACAATCGTACACAATCACATTTCCTTTTCTGGTTTCTGGTGCGGACAATGCTGACAACGTGAGTTGACATCTTTAAATGTTAAGGCATTGGGATGTGGAAGGAAAGTAGCACACCTGGTGAGGTGACCCACGTTGTCACAGGGAGTAGAAAGTAGCGCACCTGGTGAGGTGACCCACGTTGTCACAGGGAGTAGAAAGTAGCGCACCTGGTGAGGTGACCCACGTTGTCACAGGGAGTAGAAAGTAACACACCTGGTGAGGTGACCCACGTTGTCACAGGGAGTAGAAGGTAGCTCACCTGGTGAGGTGACCCACGTTGTCACAGGGAATAGAAAGTAGCACACCTGGTGAGGTGACCCACGTTGTCACAGGGAGTAGAAAGTAGCACACCTGGTGAGGTGACCCACGTTGTCACAGGGAGTAGAAAGTAGCACACCTGGTGAGGTGACCCACGTTGTCACAGGGAGTAGAAAGTAGCACACCTGGTGAGGTGACCCACGTTGTCACAGGGAGTAGAAAGTAGCACACCTGGTGAGGTGACCCACGTTGTCACAGGGAGTAGAAGGTAGCGCACCTGGAGAGGTGACCCACGTTGTCACAGGGAATAGAAAGTAGCACACCTGGTGAGGTGACCCACGTTGTCACAGGGAGTAGAAAGTAGCACACCTGGTGAGGTGACCCACGTTGTCACAGGGAGTAGAAAGTAGCGCACCTGGTGAGGTGATCCACGTTGTCACAGGGAGTAGAAAGTAGCACACCTGGTGAGGTGACCCATGTTGTCACAGGGAGTAGAAAGTAGCACACCTGGTGAGGTGACCTACGTTGTCACAGGGAGTAGAAAGTAGCACACCTGGTGAGGTGACCCACGTTGTCACAGGGAGTAGAAAGTAGCACACCTGGTGAGGTGACCCACGTTGTCACAGGGAATAGAAGGTAGCGCACCTGGTGAGGTGACCCACGTTGCCACAGGGAGAATGTGCAGACTCTACACGCAGATGAACATGGGATTCAACCTGGGTCTCTGAGGTTGTGAAGCTGCAACTCCACCCACTGTATCACCGAGTCACACACAAAGTGGAGGGTGACAGAACTACAATGCAGAAAATCTTATAAATGGGAGTCAGGGAGCAATTCAAACCAGAAAGCATTGGACAATTTACCTGGACAAGGAGATCTTGAATGAATTTGTTTGTGTGGTTCAGCTGCACACTGTACTTGTCTGAACACAACCTTAGGGTTTTTTGATTGATAAAGTACACAGTGGCGTTAACGTTGCCCTGTGCCCCGAACACTTGAACAGTGATGGACTCTTTCACATCAATGCGGATTACTTTCGGAGCCGTAATCAAATACCTGCAGGAGGAGAGAGGGAGAAAACAATTACTTAGTGTTTTATTTAGTCAGAGTCATACTGCACACTGGAGGAACTCAGCAGGTCAAGCAGCATCTGTGGAGGGAAAAGGACAGCCGACGTTTTGGTCGAGACTTCATCCAGGGAAATGGTCAGTATAAAATGGAGGGAAGGGGTGGAGCGCACTCTGCCAGGTGATTGACGAAACCAGTTGAGGAGTGGGTGTAGGTAGGTGGGAGAGGGGCAGTGTGCAAATGGCAACAAGAAGCTGGGAGCTGATAGGTGGAGGAGGGAAAGGTCTGAAGAAGACGGAAGCTGATAGGAGAAGAAGGTGGAGCATGGAATGAAGGGAGGAGGTGGAGAGGGAAATCAGTGGGAAAAGTAAGTGGGTGATTGTCAGATGGAGAGTGCAGGGGAGAGGAAGGGGATAAGTGATGAGGGCCAGAAGGATCAGGAGGAGTGAGAAAAGAGAGAAAGCACAGAGGAAGAGTAGTTACTGGACCTGAGGACCTGAGCTACAGGGAAAGGTTGAGAAGGTCAAGGCTTATGTTCCATGGAGTGCAAGGGAATGAAGAGAGATGTTGTAGATGTATGAGGGGTATAGATAGGGTGAATGGATGCAGGCTTTTTCTCCTCAGGTTAGGGTGAGACAGAACTAGAGATTGTAGGTTTAGTGTGAATATTTAAATATTTCATGTGAAACCTGAGGGGGAATTATTCTCTTAGGTGTTGTGAGTGCGGAACGAGCTGCCAACAGAAGTACTGGAGGCGGGTTCAATAACCACATATCAGAGAAGTTTGGATAGGTACATGAATGGAGGGACAATATCTGGGTGCAGTAGATGGGACAAGGCAAAAGATCGGGGGGGGCACGGACTACGTGAACTGAAGGGTCTGCTTCTGTTCTATAGGACTCTAGAAGTTGAGGGGCAACTTTTTTCACAAAAGGTAGCACAGAAGTGGACCGCCCCAGAGGGGCAGGATGGGTTCAATAACATTTAAAAGACACTTGCACAGACACATGGATAAGAAATGCTGGCAAGTGGGAATACCGTGGATGGAGATTTATGGTCAGGGTGCAGAAAGTAAAGTCTGATGTAGCAGTATTTCAGTGGAGTACAGGAAATTACAGTGGTATGAGAGAGGAGTTGGCCAAAGTAAATTGGAAGGAGCTGCTGCAGGGATGTCAGCAGAGCAGCAATGGCGTGAGTTTCTGGAAAACTGAGGAAGGTGCAGGAACCATGTGCTCCAAAAATGAAGAAAAGCTCCAATGGTAAAATAGTACAACCATGGCTGACAAGGGAAGTCAAAGCCATTGTAAAAGCAAAAGAAAAGGCTTACAACAAAGCAAAAATTAGTAGGAAAATAGAGGATTGGGAAGTTTTTAAAAACCTACAGAGAGCAACTTAAAAAATCATTAGAAGGGAAAAGATGAAAGCAAGCTGGCAAATAAGAGCAAAGTGGATAGTGAAAGTTTTTTCAAGTATGTTAAAAATAAAAGAGAAATGAGAGTGGATATAGGACCACTAGAAATTGAGGCAGGAGAAACAAATAACGGGGGACAAGGAGACGGCAGATGAACTAAATGAGTATTTTATATCAGTCTTCACTGTGGAAGACACTAACAGTGTGCCTGATGTTGAGAGTGTGAAGGAAGAACAAGTAGGTGCAGCTACTGTTTCAAGTGAGTAGGTGTTCAAAAAGCTGAAAGACCTAAAGGTACTTAAATCACCTGAACCATATAAACTGCACCCTATGGTTCTGAAAGAGGTAGCATTGTGGTGGGAGTAGAAATTATCTTTCAGAAATCATTAGACTCTGGCATAGTGCCAGAAGCCTGGAAATTTGTAAATGTCACTCCACTCTTTAAGAAAGGAGGAAGGTAGCAGAAAGGAAATTATAGACAAGTTAGCCTGATCCCAGTGGTTGGGAAGATGTCAGAGTCAGTTGTTAAGGATGAGGTGATGGAGCACTTGGTGACACAGGACAAGATAGTACTTAGTTTCCCACAGGGAAAATCCTGCCTGATGAAACAGATTGAATTCTTTGAAGAGATTACAAGTAGAATTGATAAAGGGGATGCAGTGGATGTTGTATATTTGAACTCTCAGAAGGCCTTTGACAAGGTGCCACACACGAGGCTACTTACCAAATTAAGAGCCCATGGTATTACAGGAAAGTTACTAACATGGTTAGAACATTGGCTGATTGGAAGGAGGCAGCGAGTGGGAATAAAAGGATCCTTTTCAGGTTGGCTGCCAGTGACTAGTGGTGTTCCGCAGGGGTTGGTGTTGGGGCCACTTCTTTTTATACTGTATATAAATGATTTATATGATGGAATAGATTACTTTGTTGCCAAGTTTGCAGATGATACGAAGATTGGTGGAGGGGCAGGTAGTGTTGAGGAAACAGGTAGGATTCAGAAGGACTTAGACAGATTAGGAGAATCGGCAAGAAAAAGGCAAATGAAATACAATGTTGGAAAATGCATGTCATGCACTTTGGTAATGGAAATAAACGTGCAGACTATTTTCTAAATGGGGAGAAAATCCAGGAATCTGAGATGCAGAGGGACTTGGGAGTCCTTGTGCAGAACACCCTGAAGGTTAACTTGCAGGTCGAGTCAGTGGTGAGGAAGGCAAATGCCAGGTTAGCATTCATTTCAAGAGGTCTAGAATACAAGAGCAAGGATGTGATGCTGAGGCTTTATAAAGCACTGGTGAGGCTTCACCTTGAGTATTGTGAACAGTTTTGGGCCTCTCATCTTAGATAATATGTGCTGGCATTGGAAAGGGTCCAGAGGAGGTTCGCAAGGATGATTCCAGGAATGAAAGTGTTATCATATGAGGAACATTTGATGGCTCTGGGTCTGTACTCGCTATAATTCAGAAGGATGAGGGGGGATCTCATTGAAACCTCTTGAATGTTGAAAGGCCGAAACAGAGTAGATGTGGAAAGGATGTTTCCCATGATGGGACAAGAAGGCACAGCCTCAGGATAGAGGGGTGCCCTTTCAAAACAGAGATGCAGAGAAATTTCTTTAGCGAAAGAGTGTTAAATTTGTGGAATTTGTTGCCTCATGCAGCTGTGGAGGCCAGGTCGTGGGGTGTATTTAAGGCACAGATTGATAGGTTCTTGATTGGACATGGCATCAAAGGTTATGTTGAGAAAGCTGGGAACTGGCCTTGAGGAGAAGATAAAAAAGGATCAGCCGTGATTGAATGGCAGGGCAGACTATATGGGCCAGATTCTTCTCCTATGTCTTATGGTCTTGTAGACGAGGCTGGACAGGAAAACAGGTTGTCATGGACTAGATGGGATGAAAGTCCTGTTTCTGTACTAGTCCTCTATGACTCAGTGACTAAGCTAGTTACTAAGCTAGTTCAATGGTTCTGCTGCCAGTTTAGAGGCTGCCCAGGGGAAGTGATGAGAGGCATTGATCGTGTGGATAGTCAGAGGCTTTTTCCCAGGGCTGAAATGACTTACACGAGAGGGCACAGTTTTAAGGTGCTTGGAAGTAGGTACAGAGGAGATGTCAGGGGTAAGTTTTTTCAAGCAGAGAGTGGTGAGTGCGTGGAATGGGCTGCTGGTGATGTTGGTGGAGGCGGATACAATAGAGTCTTTTAAGAGACTCCTGGACAGGTACATGGAGCTTAGAAAAATAGGGAGTATGGGTAACCTCGGTAATTTCCAAGTAAGTACATGTTCGGCACAGAATTGTGGGCCGAAAAGCCTGTATTGTGCTGTAGGTTTTCTATGTTTCTGTGTTCTAAATGTCGTGTGTTGCTCCTCCAACTTGCACTTAGCCTCGACCAAATAGCGGTGGAGTTTAGGGACAGATGGTCAGTGTGGGAATGGGAAGGAGAACTAAAACGCCTGATAACCAGGAGATGCGGGTGGCCACGAGTGATGGAGTGAAGCAGTCACCCACCCTGTGTAGAAGCAGGTCTTTGAGGCCACGGAATAATCCAAGCATCCATTCATGCCAGTCCTACACTAATCCTTTTTTTTTCTGCCCTCATTCCTATCAACTCCCCCTCCCCAAAGTTCTATCACTCACCTACAATACACCTGTTAACATACCAATCGGCACACCATTGAATTGTCTCAAAGCACTCCACTTCCCTCCCGCATCCCACAGACGTTCAGGTCAGTAAGCTAAGTGCCTGCTGTAAGTTGCCCCTGTAAGTGCGTCGCTGGGGGCGGGGCTGGGAATATGAGGGGAACAAATAGAATTAGTCAAAAGTAGGTGCTTGACATTAGCACAGCCTTGATGGGCTGAGGGTCCTGTCTATCAGTTCTGTGATCCATGAGCTGGGAAGTTTGTCAGCAAAACCAGAGAAGGGAGCCATTGGACAGGTTAAGCAACACACTGTTTTACTGGTGATTAGGGGATCCAGTTACTTCTAAGGATTGTTAAAAGAAAACATAATTTAAAATATAAAATGTACACTGACCATGGATTGCAGGATGCTGGGAAATATGAAGGAATTGTGGGAGGTTATTTTGAGTTACAGAGTCATAGAGCACAGAAACTGCCCAATGTGTCCATACCTGCCTACAGTTAGTCCACAGCCTCGGCGATTCAAGTGCTCATTCAGACACCTGAAACGCCGTGACCTGAAGCACCCTTAGGTTCCAGATTTCAACCACTCTCTGGCTGAAATAAAAAACTGCTCAGATCCCCTCTTAACCCCTCACTGTAAACCCACAGATCCTTGCTATCGTAGCAGGCCCTGCTTCTAGGAAAGGAGGTACTTACGGAAGCCTTGGCTCAGTGAATGAAACCCACGAAGAGATCAAAAGCAAAACTGTTAGGGGTGCCATAACTGAGACGGTGGGCGTCAGCACTGCCAGTGTTGGACGGCCTGTTCCTCAAATGCCAAACCTCGTTTGCTTTCATTTCCAGTATTAGGATTACGTTACTCATTAATTGTGGACAGATTTCAACATTTCATGTAAACAATAGTTTTAACTATTTTGTTCCCAGGCGTCCTAACCTAGCATGAATTTCCCCCAGGACAAAGGAGGAGGATATTCGGCCCACTGCTTCCGTGCTGACACCTACTAGTCTTTCTTGTAACCCACTCTCCCCACTTTCCCGTCAGCTCCCCCTCCCCTCCCTATACCTGACCGCTCACCCATACACTTGGGAGCAATTTACAACGATCAATTACCCTACTGACCTGCATGTCTTTGGGATGTGGGAGGAAAGCCGCACAGTCACTGGGAGAAGGTGCAAACTCCAACTGCAGACAGTGGCGGAGGTCGGGATTGAACCTGTATGTCCGGAGCTGTAAGACATCGGCTCTACCCGCTGCACGCTGCGCACCGTATCAGCTGCACAGAGGACCGTATCCCAAATATCAGTCCCCTCTCCATGTGTGGGAGTGTTCCTTAGCTTTGCTCCTGAGAGGTTAGTCAAAGTAGACTATGAGAGTCACAGTGAGCACCAGAGCAGGAACAGGCCTTTCAGCCCATTGAGTCTGTACTGACTCATACTGATCTTATCGACTCTCAGTTCTCCTATCATTCACTGTAGGCACTTTACAGGGTCGATTAACATCACCTCCTGTGTTTTTGGGGTGTGTGCAGAAGCCAGAGCACTCAGTAGGAAACAATGCATTCACAGGGTGAGCATACAGACTCCTCATGCACAACTGCCAAGGTCAGGCTCGAACCCAAGTCTTCGTTGCGGTAAGGCATTGAATCTCTGTGCTGCACCACTATGCCACCAGCCACATATTCGCTCCATAAGTTCCCTCGGTACTGGGACAGCAGAGCAGTACAGCAGTGAGTTTAATGCTGTTACAGATCTAGCGATCAGTATTCACGGTTTGACTCCCATCACTGTCTGCAAGGAGTTTGTACATTCTCCCTTGACCATGTGGGTTTCCTCCAGATGCTCTGGTTTCCTCCCATATTCCAAAAACACATGGGCTATTAGTAAGCTGTGGGGTTACTATGTTGGTGTCAGAAGTGTGACCACGGTTGCAGGCTGCCCCCAGCATAATGCTCAGACTGACTTTGTTGTTGACACAAATGGCACATTTCATTGTATGCTTTGCTTAGGTTAGATTAGGTTAGATTATGAGGACACGCAGTCCCCTTTTATTGTCATTTAGTTAGGTATGCATTAAGAAATGATACAATGTTCCTCTAGTGTGATATCACAGAAGCACAAGACAGACCAAGACTGAAAAACTGCCAAAAACCACATAATTATAACATATAGTTACAACAGCGCAAGCAATACCGTAATTTTGATGAAGAACAGACCATGGGCACGGTAAAAAAAAGTCTCAAAGTCTCTCGAAAGTCCCATCATCTCATGCAGATGGTAGAAGGAAGAAAACTCTCCCTGCCATGAGCTTCCAGCGCAGCAAACTTGCCGATGCAGCATCCTGAAAACACCCGACCACAGTCCGACTCTGAGTCCGTCCGAAAACTTTGAGCCTTCGACCAGCCCTCCAACACTGAGCACTGAGCGCTTCAACCCCGGCCCCGGCCGCCGGCAGCAGGCAAAGCGAGGATCTGGGGCCTTCCCCTCCAGAGATTCTCGATCGCACAGTAGCAGCAGCAGCAAACCGGGCATTTCAGAAGTTTCACCAGATGTTCCTCCATGCTTCCCACGTCTGTCTCCATCAAATCAGAATTGTGCATGATTCCTACTTACAGATATGATATCATTCACCGGAGAGGCCGCGCGCACTGCGTCACACCGCCATCTTCTCCTCCCTCCTCCCTCCTGCTGATGTTTCAATGTTCACGTGACAGAAAGACAGCTAATCTTTAAAAAAAATATTGTTAATCTTTTTACTGCACAAATTGATAGGGTCTTTAAGAAGGCATGTGGTGGGCTGGCCTTCATTAATCTGGGTGCTGCGTATAATAGCCGTAAGGTAATGTAACTCTAAAATATCTGGTTAGATCACACTTGGAGTGTTGTGTTTCGTTTTGGTCGCCTCATCGTAGGAAAGATGTGGGAAGCTTCAGAGGGGGTACCGAGGCGATCTATCAGCAAGCTGCCTGGATAACAGGATGAGCAAGCTAGGGCTTTTTCTTCAGGGGAGAGGAGGATGAGAGGTGACTTGATAGAGGAGTACAAAACAATAAGAGTCATGGATAAAGTGGACAGTCAGACATTTCCCAGGGTGACAATGGCAAATATCACAGAGGACATACAGTGCTTTTAAGCTGAGCAGAGGAACGCACAGGGGAGATGCCAGAAGTATTTTTTTATACAGTGTTAAGTGCCTGGAGCGCTCTGCTGGGGATTCTAGTAGAGGACAATACGTTTGGGATATTTAGAAACATAGGAAGATCTACAGCACATTACAGGCCCTTCGGCCCACAATGTTGTGTCGACCATGAAACTATGAAACTACTCTAGAAACTATCCAGCATTTCCCTACCGCATAGCCCTCTATTTTTCGAAGCTCCATGTACCTATCTAAGAGTCTCTTAAAAGACCCTGTTGTATCTGTCCCTACCAACTTCACTGGCAGTGCATTCCACGTCCCCACCACTCTGTGAGATAAACTGATCTCTGACATCCCCATTGTACCTACTTCCACACACCTTAAAACTATGCCCCCTCGTGTTAGCCATTTCAACCCTGGGAAAAAGCCTCTGGCTATCCACACGATCAATGCCTCTTATCATCTTATGCACCTCTATCAGGTCACCTCTCATCCTCCGTCGCTCCAAGAAGAAAAGGCCAAAGTTCACTCAACCTATTCTCATAAGGCATGCTCTCCAATCCAGGCAACATCCTTGTAAATCTCCTCTGCACTCTCTATAGCATCCCCATCTTTCCTGTAATGAGGTGACCAGAACCGAACACAGTACTCCAAGTGGGGTCTAACTAAGGTCTTATATAGATTTAAGAGACTCTTAGGCACATGGATGAAAGAAGGAGGGTTATGTTCTGTGCAGGAGGGAAGGGTTAGATTGATCATGGAGTAGGTTAAAAGGTCAGTACATCTTTGCAGGCCAAACGCCTAGACTGGATGATCCTGTTCTGTAATGGCATCTTGAACTCAATCAATGTGCATAGCACAATTTATAAACCCAGTCTGTGCAACTGAACCTTACAGGGTTACCAAATATCCTATAAAATCTATCATGTCATGTGTTGGGAAAAAACAAAGATATTGGAGTGAGAGATGAACCTTATTATGAAGTTGAACCCAGAACAGTGTAAAGTTTAAACTCGTTTTTCTGATGAAGTGTTAGAGATGTATTAGGACTAGTAGTCCCGTTTAGGACTACTAAAGCTACCAAAAGGAAGGTACACACAGTTGCTGAGGAAATAGAGGAAGTCTTTGTAGATTATGTGCAGAACGCTGGTGCTGGTAAACAGAATGGATTGTCCCAGTGAGACTATTTCCATTCAAGTTTGTCACCAGAGCTCAGGTAAATCTGTAATCTGTGGATAATTACAAGACTCTCAAAGTAAAGAGCAAAATTTACCCAGTGAAGGTAAAAGTGACAGGCTATAATGCAGAGAACGTTTCAGTAAAATGGTGACCTTAAAGTACCTAAAGGCATAGATACTGGTTGCAGAAAAGAGAGTTCAGCCAATAATCAGGTCTGAGTGCATGTGAAAAGCTCATCCTGTTGAAAGAGTTTTTGTAGTGGCTTCACTGACCAAAAATGACCACACTTCACTCATGGAAAAGTACACAGATGTCTTTGAGGGTCTCAGATGCTTGCCTGGAACACACAAAATCCATATAGTTGTCATAATTTCTACAGAAAGAACTTCTGTAGAAAGAACTATCTACAGGGGCACAATTGAGAGCATCCTGACTGGCTGCATCACTGCCTTGTATGGGAACTATACCTCCCTCAATCGTAGATGTCTGCAGAGAGTGGTGCAGACAGCCCAGCACATCTGTAGATGTGAACTTTCCACTGTTCAGAACATTTGCAGAGACAGGTGTGTAAAAAGGGCCTGAAGGATCACTGGGGGCCCAGTCACCCCAACCACAAACTGTTCCAGCTGCGACCATCTGGGAAATGGTACCGCAGCATAAATGTCAGGACTGACAGGTTCTGGGACAGCTTCTTCTACCAGGCCATCAGACTGATGAATTCATGCTGACACAATTGTATTTCTATGTTACATTGAATGTCCTGTTGTACATACTATTTATTACCAATTACTATAAATTGCACATTGCACATTTAGACGGAGATGTAACGTGAAGATTTTTACTCCTCATGTATATGCAGGAGTAAGTAATAGGGTCAATTCAATTCAGTAGCTCCTGTTGTCCATGCATGCAGGAAAGTTCCATTTGCACATAGAGATAAACTTAAACAAAAATTAGCATGCATGGAATGGATGAATGTCATACAGAAAACTGAAGAATCAACAGATTGGATGAGCTCACTAGTTATTGTGCAAAAGAAAAATGAAATCATTCTGGATATGTTTAGACTCAAGAGATCTTAATAAAGCCATCAAGAGAAAGCATTTAAATTGCCAACATGGGAGGAGATCATGACCCGGTTTGGAGGAGCCAAGTGGTTTACCAAACTCAACGTATTGTATGTTCGAGACTGGGTACTTTTAACACACCGGAGGGAAGATAATTACTTTCTTCAGTTACTAATGGGATCCTGTCTGCACCAGAAGTCTTTGAGGGCCTGGTGTTGAGACCATGATGGATGACATCTTCGTGTGGGGATCCATCGAGGAAGTATATGATGCACAACTGAGACAGATGCTAGATGTGACATGGAATGTCAATTTGAAATTAAATAAAGAGAAATGTGAGTTTGGTGTTAATGGCTGACTTTTATAGGAGACATTATATTGTAAGAGGGAGTGAAGCCTGAACCAAGAAAGATGTCAGCCATTGAGAACACGGAGAAGCCCTGAAACAAAGAGGAGGTGAGCTGTTTCCTGGGTATGGTGACTTACCTGGCGAAGTTCATCCCTCAACTGTCTACTGTGTCAGTGGCACTTAGGTCACTCCCTCAGCAGCAAAATGAGTGGATTTGGTTCCAAGAGCAAGAAGAACGTTTCCAGAGGTTGAAAAGAATCCTAACTGAAGAGCCCATGCTGGTGTTTAATGATAAGGAGTACTAAGATCTCAGCTGATGTGTCCTGTTATGGCCTTGGAACAGCAGCATGATGACACATGGCAACCTGTGGCCTATGCATCAAGAGCTTGAACAAATGCAGAAGCCAACTATACACAGAAAGAGAAAGAGCTTCTTGCCAGCACATATGGCCAAGCTTTTGAAGTGGAGACAGACCATAAACCACTGGTCTCAATTATGTCCAAACCACTGAATGACTGTCCCATGAGGACACAGCACATGCTGATAAGCCTGCAGAAATATAAAGTGAAGATGACCTATAAAGGGAAGATGTATGTTTGCTGCTGATGCACTGTTCAAGCAGTCAACAAGAATGAAAAGAGTAACCAAGAGGTTAATGCTGATATATAGGCCTATGTTGACATGATTGTCACCTTCATTCCAGTATCTCCTGATAGAGCAGATATGATAAGGGCAGCAGCAGGAACAGATGAAAGAATGAAAGGACTCAAAGAGAAAATACAGAAGGGATGACCAGCAACTAAGAATAACTGTCCAATGTGTATTCAGAATTATTGGGCTTGCTGAGCTGAACTGTCAGTAATGGAAGATATGGTCTTCAAAGGGAACAGGTTTGTGATTCCAGTGTTGCTACACAAGGAAATGCTACAGAAGATACATGAAAAGCATCTTGGTGAGGAAAATAGTAAATGAAGAGCTTATGAAGTGATGTACTGGCCAAGAATGAAGCAAGACCACTACTTCATGTGAGATGTGTCTTACCTACAGACCAAAGCATCAAGCAGGTCTGCTTACACTGCACTCTGTACCAAACAGGACGTACTTCAAAGTTGGAGTGGGTTTGTTTGATTGTAATGGGAAGAGTCACATTGTTGTAACAGACTACTTTTCTAATTACCCAGAGGTTGCAACACAAAAATCAACATCCAGCAAAGCAATCATCACCTTTCGTGTGAAGCAGTATCAGACAATGGCCCAGAAATTTCCAGCTGTGAGCTTGAGTCCTTTGCCAATGTTTGGGACCTTTCGACATAGAACTTCAAATCCACAGCAACCAAAATCTCATGGCCTAGTAGAAAGTTCAGTCAAGACAGTGCAGGGTCTCAGGAAGAAAGTGCAAGGTGGATAGAAGGATTCCCACAGAAGTCTGATGATCTACAGAAGTGCATCACTGCAGAATGGCCTTTCACCAGCCCAGATGTTGATGGGTTGATGCATATGCTCTTATCTTCCAGTGCATGGAAACCTGTTGACACCTAAAGCAGCACACAAGGTCAAATTGGCTAAAGTAAAAGGGATCGAGAAGCAGAAAGAGTATCATGACAAGACTGTGAAAAGCCTACCAGTCCTGAAGCCTGGAGATCAAGTGTGAATCCAAGATCACAATCCTGCAACATGGTCCATATAAGGATATGTGCAAGAGGAAGTCCAGATCCAGATGGAGCGAGGAACACCTGAGTAGGAACAATGTGGATCTACAAGCTCCAACCCTTAGCTCTGACACTTCACCTGTCAGCACACCAAAGGGACCAACAGATGTAAAGAATAAATGTGTTGATCGGAATTCTCAGAAAGACACAAATATTAATGCACCAAATACAAGCAATACACCTATGGAAACATATGGCAGACCAAAAAGGATCATTAAACCAACTCAGAGACTGATTGAAAGTTGCAGTGATAAAGGGACTGGCTACAGAATGTAAATATCTTTGTTGCGAGGATTATTGTTTCTTGTAGGTTTGTGGGAAGCAGTATTGTGTTTGTTTTTCTTTAAAGGGTGAAGGTGTGTTATTATGTGTGTACATAATAAAGAACTTTAGTTTCCAGTGAGCAATGCGGGTGGTTCACATGGAACCAAAAAGGACACAGGCGAGCCTGTTGCACATGCTGGGGCTAGAACAAAAGCCATTGCTGTAAATCTGTAAATCTGTAAATAAAAGTAATTATAGTGTTTATCTTTAGAAAGAAAAAACATAACAGTTGGCATGGATGATTTGGGCAGAATGGCCTGTTTCCATGCTGTAAGACTGTGATGCTCAGGTTTATTTGATGACTTTCAGACATCTATTCTGTACTAGGTGTGACTCCAAACTCACTGCAAAATGCATGAACCTCTGGACTGAGTTGATATGTCATTCAGAACTACTTCAAGAGTCCAACACAGGGACTGCAGCAGTTTTTTTTTCCTCTCTCTCTCTGCAGTAACTAAGGAAGACAAAGGACGATAACTATGACACAAGCAAGCTCCCTGGAATTATTGAATTTGCATCCCAAAGGCCACAGTCTCTATAGATGAAAGATAAAAGGACAGTGCAGCCAAGGACAAGCCCTTCAGTACACTTTGTCTGCTGCGTTTCTGGGCTTAATGGCTGGCCTTCATTGAAACAAGGTTGACTCCTGACTGCCGCTTCCATTCAGGGGTAATTAGGGATGGGCAAGAAATGCCGGCGTTCAGTCATGATGAAACGTCTTGGTCTGAAACGTCAGCTGCTGATTTCCCTCAATAGATGCTGCCTGATTTGCTGAGATCTTCCAGCATTTTATCTGTGTTCCTCAAGAATTCCAGCACTTGAAGAATCATTTGCATGCCTGAGGCATTCCAATGATTTCCTTACTCTGAAGACAAATAAAAACAGTAGTCATAGAGTCATAATGCAAAGAAACAGGCCCTTTAGACTGCAATGTTCATGCTAACCCATCTACATTAATCTCATTAATCCCTTGTGCTGTAGCCTACCAGCACTTGTCAAGATAGGAGTTTGTTTACATATGTCTGAGATGCTGAAAGAATCTCTGCCTCTGCCACCCACCTGAGAAAAAGGGTCAATACTGCTGTGGCATTTCATCTCTCTGCTGTCTGCTCCTTAATCAAGCAGAATTTTTCTGCAAGTAAATCTAAAGACCATCGTGGCCTTATCTTAGATAGGATGTGTTGAAACTGGAGAAGGTCCAAAGGAGGATCTTGAAAATGATAACAAGATTGAATGGTTTGTCATACGATGGCTCTGGGTCTGTATTCACTGGAATTCAGAAGAATGAAGGGTGACCTCATTGAAACCTACAGAATGGTGAAAGGCCTTGATAGAGTGGATGTGGAGAGGATGTTTCCCATGCTGACAGAGTCCAAGACCAGAGGACACAGCCTCAGAACAGAGGGACGTCCTTTTAGAATGAAGATAAGGAGGAATTTCTTTAGCCAGAGAGAGGAGAACCTGTGGAATTTTTTGCTATAGGCAGCTGTGGACATTTAAGGCAAAGAATGATAGACTCTTGATTGGTCAGGGGATAAAGGGATATGGAGAAAAAGCAGGAGATTGGACCTGAGAGGAAAATAGGATTAGCGGTGATGAAATGGTGGACTAGACTCGATAGGCCAAATGGCCTAATTCTGCTTCTATATAACCATATAACAATTACAGCACGGAAACAGGCCATCTCGGCCCTTCTAGTCCATGCCAAACTCTTACTCTCACCATAACCCTCCATTCCTTTCCTGTCCATATAGCGCTCCAATTTAACTTTAAATGACAACATCGAACTGCCTCAACCACTTCTGATGGAAGCTCGTTCCACACAGCCACCACTCTCTGAGTAAAGAAGTTCCCCCTCATGTTACCCCTAAACTTTTGCCCTTTAACTCTCAACTCATATCCTCTTGTTTGAATTTCCCCCATTCTCAATGAAAAAAGCCTATCCACGTCAACTCTATCAATCCCCCTCATAATTTTAAACACCTCTATCAAGTCCCCTCTTAACCTTCTACGCTCCAAAGAATAAAGACCTGACTTGTTCAACCTTTCTCTGTAACTTAGGAGATGAAATCCAGGAAACATTTCAGTAAACCTCCTCTGTACTCTCCCAATTTTATTGACATCTTTCCTATAATTCAGTGACCAGAACTGTACACAATACTCCAAATATAGCCACACCAATGCCTCATACAATTTCAACATTACATCCCAACTCCTATACTTAATGCTCTGATTTATAAAGGCCAGCATACCAAAAGCTTTCTTCACCACCCTATCCACATGGGATTCCACCTTCAGGGAACTATGCACCATTATTCCCAGATCCCTCTGTTCTACTGCATTCTTCAATGCCCTACCATTTACCATATATGTCCTATTTTGATCAGTCCTACCAAAATGTAGCACCTCACATTTATCAGCATTAAACTCCATCTGCCATCTTTCAGCCCACTCTTCTAACTGGCCCAAATCTTTCTGCAAGCTTTGAAAACCTACTTCATTATCCACAACTCCACCTGTCTTAGTATCATCTGCATACTTACTAATCCAATTTACCACCCCATCATCCAGATCATTAATGTATATGACAAACAACATTGGACCCAGTACAGATCCCTGAGGCACACCACCAGACACTGGCCTCCAATCTGACAAACAGTTATCCACCACTACTCTCTGGTGTCTCCCATCCAGCCACTGCTGAATCCATTTTACTACTTCAATATTAATACCTAACGATTGAACCTTCCTAACTAACCTTCTGTGTGGAAACTTGTCAAAGGCCTTACTGAAGTCCATATAGACAACATCCACCACTTTACCCTCGTCAACTTTCCTAGTAACCTCTTCAAAAAATTCAATAAGATTTGTCAAATATGACCTTCCACGCACAAATCCATGTTGACTGTTCCTAATCAGACCCTGTCTATCCAGATAATTATATATACCATCTCTAAGAATGCTTTCCATTAATTTACCCACCACTGATGTCAAACTCACAGGCCGATAATTGCTAGGTTTACTCTTAGGACCCTTTTATAAAAAATGGAACAACATGAGCAATACGCCAATTCTTCACCACCATCCCCGTTTCTAATGACATTTGAAATATTTCTGTCAGAGTCCCTGCTATTTCCTCACTAACTTCCCTCAAGGTTCTAAGGAATACCCTGTCAGGACCCGGAGACGTATCCACTTTTATATTCCTTAAAAGCGCCAGTACTTCCTCTTCTTTAATTATCATAGTTTCCATAACTTACCCACCTGGTTCCCTTATCTTACACAATTCAATATCCTTCTCCTTAGTGAATACCAAAGAAAAGAAATTGTTCAAAATCTCCCCCATCTCTTTTGGCTCCACACATAGCTGTCCACTCTGATTCTCTAAGGGACTAATTTTACCCCTCACTATCCTTTTGCTATTAATATAACTGTAGAAACCCTTTGGATTTATTTTCACCTTACTTGCCAAAGCAACCTCGTATCTTCTTTTAGCTTATCTAATTTCTTTCTTAAGATTCTTTTTACATTCTTTACATTCCTCGAGCACCTCATTTACTCCATGCTGCCCATATTTATTGTAGATATCTATCTTTTTCAGAACCAAGTTTCCAATATTCCTTGAAAACCGTGGCTCTCTCAAACTTTTAACCTTTCCTTTCAACCTAACAGGAAGATAAAGATTCTGTACCCTCAGAATTTCACTTTTAAATGGCCTCCATTTCTCTATTACATCCTTCCCATAAAACAAATTGTCCCAATCCACTCCTTCTAATTCCTTTCGCATCTCCTCAAAGTTAGCCTTTCTCCAATCAAAAATCTCAACCCTGGGTCCAGACCTATCCTTCTAAATAATTATATTGAAACTAATGGCATTGTGATCACTGCACCTGAAGTTCTCCCCAACACAAACCTCCGTTACCTGACCTATCTCATTCCCTAACAGGAGATCCAACACTGCCCCTTCTCTAGTTGGTACCTCTATGTATTGCTGCAAAAAACTATCCGGCACACATTTTACAAACTCCAAACCATCCAGCCCTTTTACAGTATGGGCTTCCTAGTCGATGTGTGGAAAATTAAAATCTCCCACAATCAGAACCTTGTGCTTACCACAAATATCTGCTATCTCCTTACAAATTTGCTCCTCCAATTCTCACTCCCCATTTGGTGGTCTATAATACACCCCCATTAGTGTTACTACACCTTTCCCGTTCCTCAATTCCACACAAATAGCCTCCCTAGATGAGCCCTCTAATCTATCCTGCCAGGGCACCGCTGTAATATTTTCTCTGACAAGCAATGCAACACCACCCCTTCTAATCCCTCCGATTCTATCACACCTGAAGCAATTAAATCCAGGAATATTTAGTTGCCAATCACATCCCTCCTGTAACCATGTTTTACTAATAGCTACCACATCATACTTCCAGGTATCAATTCATGCTTTAAGCTCATCCACTTTTCTTATAGTGCTCCTAGCATTAAAATAAATGCATTTAAGAAATTTTCCACCTCTTACGCTCTGTTTATCACTAACGGTGCAAACAACTTTACTATTTTCTTTTTCTTCCTTCTTCCCTACATCTGTTCCTACACTCTTGTTCCCCTTCCCCCTTGTATCTAGTTTAAATCCACTGGAGCCTATATCTTATGCTCTTAAGGCCGGAAGTGCTCCAAACTGAATGCAGACCTTTTCCCCAGGGAAAGGGAACCAAACGCTGCAGTGCTCTGGTTTGAGAGTTACTGACTTGGCTTGGGACTTGGATTGAAGCACTTAACAGAAGCTCGGTTTGGATGTCATGTCTGACTTTATTTGATTACAGTATGATGTGAATGCATTCCCCGTGCCATCAAAGTAGCCAGCCACCCAGGAAACTCGGCCCTTCTGGAGACCTCACCAACTGCACGGTGGGACGTCTTTGTTTTTCATCTTCATCTGTCGAGTCAGACCAGCTAAAGACTTTTACCTGGAATGGAGATCAGAGACACCATCAATGGTGTAACGAGCAACAGGAGAAACAGCAGCCAGGATGTGAACTACAAATTACAGCAGGAGACAGAAAAGGCGTGTCAGAAGAGCAATGCCAAGATAATCATTGGGGATTTTAACACGAAGGTGGATTGGGAAAACTATGGCTTTTTAGAACAGCTTGTTGTTGAGCCCACTAGGGGGTCGACCATGCTGGATTGGGTGTTGTACAATGATCCGGAGGTGATAAGCGAGCTTAAGGTTGAGGAACCCTTGGAGAATGGAGGTCATAATATGATCGAGCTCACTTTGAAATTTGAGAAGGAGAAAGAGACACTAGCAGGAAGGACAGCAGAGCAGCGACGGCTGGAGTTCCTGCGAAGAATAAGGGAAGTGCAAGACAGATATATTCCGAATAAGAAGAAATTTTTGAATGGAAGACAGACACTACTGTGGCTGACAAGTGAAGTCAGAGCCAAAATAAAAGCTAAAGAGAGGGCATACAAGGAAGCCAAAGCTAGTAGGAAGATAGGGGATTGGGAAACTTTCAAAAACTTGCAGAATGAAACTATGGGCATTAGAAAGGAAAACATGAATTATGAAAGGAAGCTGGCGACTAATATCAAAGATACTAAAAGTATTTTAAGTATATAAAAGGTAAAAGAGAGTTGAGGGTAGATATAGGACCAATAGAAAATGATGCTGGAGATATTGTAATGAGAGACGCAGAGATGACAGAGGAACTGAATGCATATTTTGCATCAGTCTTCACAGTGGAAGACATCTGCAGTATACCGGACATTCAAGAGTGTCAGGGAAGTGAAGTATGTGCAGTGAAAATTACGACTGAGAAGGTGCTCAGGAAGCTTAATGGTCTGAGGGTGGATAAATCTCCTGGACCTGATGGAATACACCCTCAGATTCTGAAGGAAATAGCTGGATATATTGTGGAGGCATTAACAATGATCTCTCAGGAATCGATAGATTCTGGCATTGTTCCGGATGACTAGAAAATTGCAAATGTTATTCTGCTAATTTAGAAAGGTGGGAAACAGCAGAAAGGAAAATGTAGACCTGTTAACCTGACATCAGTGGTTGGGAAGTTGTTGGAATCGATTGTTAAGGATGAGATTACAGAGTACCTGGAGGCACATGACAAGATAGGCCAAAGCCAGCATAGTTTTATGAAAGGAAAATCCTGCCTGAATAACCTACTGTAATTTTTTGAGTGAATTACAAGCAGGGTAGACAAAGGAGATGTAGTGGACGTGGTGTACTTGGATTTTCAAAAGGTCTTTGACAAGGTGCCGCACATGAGGCTGCTTAGCAAGATAAGGCCCCTGGAAATATAAGGGAGTTACTAGTGCAGGTGGAGCATTGGCTGATCGGCACAAAACAGAGAGTGGGAAAAAGAGATCCTATTTTGGCTGGCTGCCGGTTACCAGTGGAGTTCAACAGGGGTCGCTGTTGGGATCGCTGCTTTTTACGGTGTTTGTCAATGATTTGAACTATGGGATTAATGGATTTGTGGCTAAATTTGCCGATGATACAAAGATAGGTGGAAGAGCAGGTAGTGTTGAGAGCCTGCAGAGAGACTTAGATAGTTTAGGGGAATGGGAAAAGAATGGCAAATTAAATAGAATGTTGGAAAGTGTATGGTCATGCATTTTGGTAGAAGAAATAAATGGGCAGAGTATTATTTAGATGGGGAGAGAATTCAAAATGCAGAGATGCAAAGGGACTTGTGCAGGATACTCTAAAGGTTAACCTCCAGGTTGAGTCTGTTGTGAAGAAGGTGAATGCAATGTTGGCATTCATCTCTGGAAGTATAGAATATAAGCGCAGGGATGTGATGTTGAGGCTCTTCAAGGCACTCGTGAGACCAGACTTGGATTTTGCAGTTTTGGACTTATTATTTTCGAAAGGATATACTGACATTGGAGAGGGTTCAGAGAAGATTCACAAGAATGATTCCAGGAATGAGAGGGTTACCATATGAGGAACATCTGGCAGCTCTTGGGTTGTATTCCCTGGAGTTCAAGAGAATGAGGGGGGATCTCATAGAAACATTCCAAATGTTAAAAGGCCTGAACTGATTAGATATGGGAAAGTTACTTCCCATGGTAGGGGAGTCTAGAACAAGAGGGCACGACTTCAGGATTGAAGGATGTCCATTCAGAACAGAGATGCGGAGAAATTACTTTCGTCAGAGGGTGGTAAATCTGTGGAATTTGTTACTGTGAGCGGCTGTGGAGGCCAAGTCATTGGGTGCATTTAAGACAGCGATAGATAGGTTCTTGATTAGCCAGGGCATCAAAAGGTATGGGGAGAAGGCAGAGGAGAGCGGATAACTGTAAGAATTGGATTAGCCCATGATTGAATGGCGGAGCGGACTCGATGGGCCGAATGGCCTGCTTCTGCTCCTACATCTTATGGTCTTATGATTATCTCCAACCCTTCCCTTCTCTCCAAGTCTTTGCTCCTTCCCTTCCCTCCTTTCCATTCTGCCATCTCCTCCCTCCCTCCCATTTCCTTCCATACCTGCCCCGCCCACCTCCTCTCCGGGATTAGCTCAGCGTTAGTAGCAGCTCCCAAGGTGATCACTGACCACTAATGCCTCAACTTTAAATTTAATTTCCCCCCTTATCTCTGTGACATCTTCCACCCAACAACCCACTGAGACTGATCGTAGTCACAAAGTCCAAAAGAAACAGGCCCTTTGACCCACGAAGTCCATGCCAACTTCAAGTACCATCTCTACTAATCCCATTTCCTGGCACTTGGTCTGTACCTGCGATGGATTCCTCGTGGTTTGTCGCACTCTCCAGCGTTGGTACAGCTTTGGATTGGGACCATGTTCTCTCTTTGAACCAGCACATGCCTCGCGAGACACAGCCCTTCAACAAACAGACAAAGCAGGGTGAGCACACAGGGCAAGAGTGGAAAATGTTGAAGGTTAGTGGCGTCTGTGAAGTGAGAAACCTGCCTTCCACCAAGGGGAAGGTTTGCAAATATGTTTCAATGGTAACTGGTAGATTGGTTCATCTGTTGAGGAACAGTGAACATTGCTTTGCATGCCCGCCATATTGACCATTTCACTATTGGGACTGTAGAGGAAAAACAACGATGTAAGTCAAAATAAAGTATTACAGTTACAGAGGAAGGGCATTACAGGCAGATAATACCGTACAAGAGCTATGACAAGATAGACAGTAAGGTCAAGAATCCACCTTACCATACCAAAGGACTGTTCACGGATGTTCTAACAGTGGGAGAGAAGCAGTCTTTGAACCTGATGGTGACCCATCACTGCCCCATCGGCCATTCCCCCCACACCACCACCTCTGGAACTCTGAGCATAGTTTGGTCATAAGCCACAGAGCTGTTCGGCCCAGCTCATCCATGCTGAGCAAGATATCCGCTTGAACCAGTCCCACCTCATCCTGTTTGGCCCATGTCCTTCTAAATCTTTCCTATCCCAATAGCGGTCCTAATCATATTTAAACATTGTTGCAGTACCTGTCTCTACCACCACCTCTGGCAGCTCATCCCATATACCCACCACCCTCTGTATGAAAAGGCTACAACTTTGGTCCGTTTTAAATATGTCCCCTCTCACATTAAACCTATCCCCTCTAGTTTTAGACTCCACTACCCTGGGAAAAAAGCTGTGAACATTCACATTATCAACACCTCTCATTATTTTATAAACTTTGATGAGGTCTCCCCTCAGCTTCCTACACCCCAGCCTATCCAGTTTCTTATAGTTCAGGCCCTCCAGCCCTGGAATTTTTTTCCACAGTTTAATGTAACTGGGAAACCAGAACTGCATGTAATACTCCAATTGTGGTTTTCCCAACACTTTGGCACAGGGTACAGATATAATGTGATGTTCACAACTCTTGTATTCAGTGCACTAACCAGTGAAGGTGAGCATGCTGAATGCCTTCTTTGACACCCTGTCTGCTTGTGACATCTCTTTCAGAGAATTATATACCTGGGTTTCTTCATTCTACATCCACAGGACTCTTCTAATCTCTGTGTAAATCCTGCCCTGGTTTAATTCACCAATTAGAATTAGATTCCATAAGCTATTCTCTAGCCTTCTGCTCAAGTTGGTCAAGATCATATTGTCGATCACATTTCTCACTAATTCTACACATTTCTGAGGAAAACTGAACAGTTTTGTCTCTTTCTCAGCTCTTGAGTCAGTAGCATAGAAGGTAAATTCAATGTTAGAATTCATTTTGATAGGACTAGAATATAAAATCAGTTGTACTACTGAGGATTTTGAAAATCATTGGTTAGAATGCACTCGGAATATTGTGAGCAATTCTGGATCCCATTTCCAAGGAAGGATGTGATGACTTTACAGGGAGTCCAGAGCTAGTTCAAAAGAATGATGCCAGGAATGAAAGGCTTAATATGTGAAGAGTGTTTAATGTCTCTGTGTTTGGAGTTCAGAAGGATGAGGGGTGATCTCACTGAAACCTAACAGACATACTGAAAGGGCTGCATACAGTGGATGTGAAAAGGATGTTTCCACTAATGGGAGAGTCAAAGATCTGAGGCAGCAGTCTCAGAATAAAGCAATATCCCTTTGGAGCTGAGGTAGAAAGGAATTTCTTCAGCCGGGGGTGTTAATTCTGTGGAATTCATTGCCACAGAGGGCTGTGAAGGCCAAGTCATTGGGTGCATTTAAGGGAGAGATTGATAGGCCCTTGATTGGTAAGGGGTTAATGCTGACATGGAGAAAACTAGAGAACGGAGTTGATAAAAAAAATCTACCATGATGGAATGGTGGAGCAGATTAATGGGCTGAATGGCTTAATTCTGCTCCTATATCTTATGGCTTTGTTAAGTGCCTTCACCAGAAACATTAACTCTGCTTCTCTCTCCACAGTGGCTGTCAAACCTGCTGAGTTGTTTCCAATCTTTTCAGTTTTTATTTTAGATTTTCAAGCCTGGTTTTTACTTTTACTCTATTTCCTGGTTATTTATCTGTGGTAGCACCAACAGACAGGAGCAATGGTTCCTTGACTTTAACTGGAGCTAATCCAATCGCCCATTCATACATCCACGACAACCGAGTTGACTCACCATCCTTCTCAGATATACTGAGGGCTTGGACCTCCCAAGATTCGGGTGGATGCATGTCAGGCACTAACCTGCAGGGACAAACAGTGAAACGACAACCAAAATTAGGGTGCATAGTTGCATGGAGAGACATCTGAATCAGAAGATGGAGTCAGACCACTTGGCTCCTCAGTGACACAAGAAATTCTGCGGATGCTAGAAATCTTGAGCAACACACAAAATGCTAAAGGGAGTCAACAGATCAGGCAGCATCTATTGAGGGAAATGAGCAGTTGATATTTTGGGCTGAGACTGTTCAATGGATCTGGAAAAAAAGGGAGCAGAAGCCTTTTCTTCCCCTCTCCTGCCATTCTAATCTGCCCATCGCCTCCCTCTGTTTCCCCACCTCCTTCCATTTATTCCATGTTCCGCTGTCCTCTTGTATCAGATCCCATCTTCAGCCCTTTATATCTTTCACCTATGACAGCAAAATTTGGGGACATAGTGGATAGTGAAGAAGGCTATTAAAGCTTGCAGTGGGATCTGGACCAGCTGGAAAAATGGGTTGATAAAATGGCAGATGGAATTTAATGCAGACAAGTGTGAGGTGTTTCACTGTGGGAAGACAAACCAAGGTAGGACTGACACAGTGAACAACAGGGCAGTGTGGAGTGTGGTAGAACAGAGGGATATGGGAATACAGATTCATAATTCTTTGAAGGTTACATCACTTGTAGATTGGATCATAAGTGAGAGCTTTTGGCACATTAGGCTTCATAAATCACACTATTGAGTATAGGAGTTGAGAAGTTATGTTGAAGTTGTATAAGGTGTTGGCGAGGCCTAATTTGGAGTATTGTGTGAAATCTGGCCACCGACCAGTAGGAAAGATCTCAAAAATCTAAACGTGCACAGGAAAAAATTACAAGCATTGCTGGAACTTGAGGACCTGAGTTAGAGAGATAGTTCGAAAAGAGTAGGACCTTCTTCCTTGGAAGATAGGAGAATGAAGGGAGATTTGATCGATGCATATAAAAGTGGTATAGATAGGGTAAATGCAAGCATGCTTTTTCCACTGAGGTTGGGCGACACTTGAGCTAGAGGTCATGGGTTGAGGGTAAAAGGTGAAATATTGAAGGGAAACATAAGAAGGAACAACTTCTTTCAGAAGGTGGTGGGAATGTGGAACAATCTGCCAGCATACATGATGGATGTGTGTTCAATTTCAACATTTACCTGGAATTTGGATAAGTACATGGATAGGGAGGGGTATGAAGGGCTCAGGTCAGATGCAGCTCAATGGGATTAGCACCGACTAGATGGGCTGGAGGGCCTGTTTCAGTGCTGTTCAGCTTCTCCCATCATACCCTTCCATCCTTTCTCCCCCAGCCATCCACCTTCCCACTCACTACGTCCCACCTATCTCCTGCCAGCTTGTGCTCTTCCCCTCTCCACTCTCTTCGCTTATTCTGGCTTCTTTCTCCTTCCTTTAAAGTTCTGTTGAATGGTCTTGGTCTGAAATTTCAAGCAACACACACAAAATGCTGGTGGAATGCAGAAGGTCAGGCAGCATCTATAGGAAGAAGTACAGCTGAAGTTTCGGGCCGAGACCCTTCGTCAGGACTAACTGAAAGAAGAGATGGTGAGCATCTGCAGATTTCCTTGTGTTTGCGTGCTGAAATTTCAACTGTTGTTTTCCCTCCATATATGCTGCCAGAACTGTTGAGTTCCTCCAGCATTTTTCTGTGTCAACTCCTCAGTCTTGCCCTGCCTTTCAATAAGTTTGTGGTAACCTGAGTATGTCGTGTTGCTTTAAACAGGACCGTGGTCCGCAGCAATAATTCTGGAAAGTTGATCAGTACTGATGTGATGATGGTGTTGAACCCTGAGCAATAATCAGTAAACAGCAGCCACTGTTCAGGTCCTCCATTGTGCCCACTCTAAACCGTTGTGGTGGTGGGCGAACTGCAGTGAGTCCAGATCCCTGCTCAGACAGAAGTTAAGTCAAGCCGTGACTAACCTCTCAAAGCATTTCATCACCGTAGGTGTGAGTACTACCGGACAGCTCACCCTGCTCTTCTCGGACACCAGTATCCTTGATGCCCTTTTGAAGCAGGTGAGAGTCTCTGACTGCAGAAGTGAGAGTTCCAGAGGCAGTCTCAAACTTATGCTAGGATACAGCTCATTGATTTTGTTTGAAAGCTCAAAGTAAGTTTATTGTCAAAGTACGTATATGTCACCATAATGAAGCTGAGTGAAGTTACCCCCTTTGGTTCAAGAGCCTGATGGTTGAGGGGCAATAATTGTTCCTGAACCTGGTGGTGTGAGTCCTGAGGCTCCTGTACCTTCCTCCGAGAGGAGAGCATGGCCTGGCCGTTGGGCTGCTTATGTTGCTTGTATGCACATTCCTGCACCCTGCCGTGGACTCTTTCAGACGTACAGGCACAAGATGGAAGAGCAAAAGTGGGCCTCCATCACTTGCTGTGTAATTCAATAAGTTCATGACAGATCTGACTGTAAGAACAACTCTGCAGTCCCATGTACCCAGGATAATCTTTCCTCCCCTATGATCCATTCCCACCTACAGATGCTGCCTGACGTCAAACAAAGGATGTTAAGGGGTGATGTTATTGAGGTAAATAAAATCATGAGATTCATGTGCACTTAGTCTTTTTCCAGTGGCTGGGGCATCAAGAACTCAAGGGTATAGGCTAAGAGTGAGAGGGGAAAGATTTTATAAAAAAATAATAGAGTGGAATAAAGGGTAAACACAAGAAAATCTGCAGATGCTGGAAATCCAAAGGTAAGTAAACTTGGGAATATACATCCACAATTCCCTGCAAGTGACATCACAGCTAGATAGGGTTGTAAAGAGCTTTGGGACATTGGCCTTTATAAATCAGGGCACTGAGTACAGGAGTTGGGATGTCATGATGAAGTTGAACAAGACATCGGTGAGGCCGAATTTGGAGCATTGTGAGCAGTTCTGGTCACCTACCTACAGGAAAGATATCAATAAACTTGAAAAAGTGCAGAGAAAATTTGCAAAGGACGTTACCTAGACTTGCGGAGCTGAGTTCTAGGGAAAGATTGAGTAAGTAGGACTTCATTTGCTGGACTACAGGAGAATGAGGAGAGATCCTACAGAGATACGCAAAATTATGAGGGTAAAGACTTTTACTCCTCAAATTGGTTGAGATTAAATCCGGATGACATAGGTTTATGGTGAAAGGTAAAATATTTAAAGGGAAAGTGAGTGTGGAATAAGTCAGTCCAGTGGTAACGTTCAACGGAGGTTTGGATAGGTTCATGGTTAAGATGGGTTTGGAGGGTTTGGACAGATATTGTTTGGGTAGGTAGATGAAATTAGGGAGAAAATTAAGCTGGCATTGGCGAGATGGACTGACAAGCCTCCTGAGCCATAGTACTCTAAGAACTTGAGGGGATAATATTGTTTTTACCATTTACCAGTTGGGCCAAGGGACCAATATCCATATTGTATGACGCTATGATTGTACTGTACCTGAAGGTATTGTTTCCTGTATTTACATCCACCCTCCACATTGAGCATCCATCACAGGTCGGCTGCACAGAGTCAGCTATGTAGTGGGGAGAAAACAGAGAGAATGGAAAAGGAACTGACGTTCAGCCTTCACTGACTCTGCATAAATTCTTCTGCACCTACTCCCCGTCACCCATTGAGTCTCTGCTGAGTTCCTGCATTAATATTCCTTGTCGTCCATTCTCTCAACTCCCCCCTTTGATTTTACCACTCACCTACAAACTGGGAGGAACTGACAGGACCCTTCAACTGAGGGACGGCACAGTGATACAGTCAGTGGAGCTGCTGCCTTCCAGCTCCAGAAAGCCAGGTTCAATACCGACCTTCGGCACTATCTGTGTGTGGAGTTTGCATTGTGGCAAGATGGGTTTCTTCGCATATCTCAACGACACGGAGCTTGGCCAATGGCCCCTGGTGTGGCTGAGCGGTAGAATCTGGTGTAGGGGGCAATTGATTGGCAGGACGACATGGAAACAAGGAGAGGCGTGATGCAACAGGTAGCAATAGCCTGAAGATGATGGGCTGAAAAGCCTCCTCCAGTGTTGCAGTGAAGAAGGGAAGATGGGGCACAGTACCGAGAACCCTTTTACACTCATTAGTGCAGAATGGCTAGGAATATCCTGGAAATTATCACATCCCAAAAACGTGAATATTGTTTGGTTACTTTCCCAGTGTAAATTTCCCTCAGTGTGTGGTGATGGTTCGAAGTCTGGGGACTTGGTGAGAATGTGAGAGGAAAGTAAGACACCGTGAAATAAGTGAGGAATGAAACTGATGGGATTGCCTTGAGAGCTGGCACGGACTTGATGGGCTAAATGGTCTCCTCAAGTTGGGCGCCGCAGTAGTGTAGTGGCTAGCATGACACTATTACAGCTTGATAGCCGGCGTTTGGAGTTCAATTCTGGCGTCATCTGTACAGAGTTTGTATGTTCTCCATGTGACCGTGTGGGTGTCCTCTGGGTGCTCCAGTGTCCTCCCACAGTCCAAAGACGTACCGGTTACTGGTTAATTGGTCATTGTAAACTGTCCTGTGATTAGGCTAGTGTTAAATAGGGGGCTTGCTGGGTGGCACTGCTCACTGGGTCGAAAGAGTCTGTGCTGTATCTGTAAATTAAATAAATAAATAAAAATAAGAATTTCATTTTCTTCCAGATTGCTTTCCCCTGGATATAGCATCATCTTCTACACAATTAAGCAAATTCTTAGAGAAATATAGAGAAAGATCAGTGGCAGAACATGTTTTACAATGTGTTTATTCAACATTACCATCATCTCTGTGTGCTTCTCTGCTTCTCCATCTGATAGTCACCAGCCCATGTCCTCTGCCTGGGAATAAGAGATGTTGGACATGAGTATATTGTCCTTACTTACAACTATTCTCTCAGTTCACTTCAGCCTGGTGCCAGTCACACAGAACCCTGTCAGAAAGGATCAGAAGGTGCTGTTGTAGAGTGAACAGCTGATGGAACATCTACCCCACAGCTCCCAGATTCCCAGGTCAACCTCGACCTCTGGTCTTGTCAGAGTGGAGTTTGCACCTTACAGAGAAAATTGACAGGGGAATGAAATTGCTTCAATCCGATGAGCTGATGGACCTCCTTCCACTTTGCAAGAAATTTGTGGAAACATATGATAACAGGAAAAGTTTTGCACTATTCACTCTTTCTGTGCCCTCATAACTTTGTACTCCTCCCTCAGCCTCCACTCTAAGGAATCAAATCCATCCTTCCTCATAACAGAAACACTTCATCTCAGGTAACATCCTGGTGAATCTCTTCTGCACTCTCATCAGTGCTGTAACCTCCCAACTATAATGTGCCAACACAATACTCCAGTTACAGCCAGATTAATATTCCATCATTTTGATCCATAGCTTCTGTGACCACCCACCTCAGACGTCCTCTCTTCCCCCTCCTCCAGAAGGCACAGAAGTGTGAAAACGTGTGCCACCAAGCTCTGCTTCTATCCTGCTGTTATAAAACTATGGAATGGTTTCCTAGTAAGATAAGACAGGCGCCTGAGTGGTGGGGAATCTCTGAAGAAAGTTGCTGCCTTCTTGAGGCAGTGCCTCCTGAGTAGACTTTCGATGTTAGGAAGGGATTTTCCCGTGATGTATTGGGCAGAGTCCACCACTCTCCACAGCTTTTTACATTAGTGCAGATTTGAATTGCTCAATCAGAACCTGATGTAGCTGGTTAGGACACTTTCAACAGTACGCCTCTATAACCTTGTTAGTGTGCTTGGTGACAAAGTGAACCTCCTTAATCTCCTGAGAATGTGAAGATGCTGGTGCACATTCCCTATGATTATAGCTATGTGCCGAGCCCAGGGCAGGTCATCTGATATGTACCTGTGATACTGCTCCAAACAAACTTTTCATTGTGACTGTACCTCCCTGTACCTGTGCTGAGGACAATAACATTGCCTTAACTCATTACGTACAACACCAATAATTTTTATGGTATTTGCTTCTTACTAACTATAGCTCCTACATTAATATCCAGTTTGTTAAAAGCACCATCAGTAACAAACAGAAAGGGTCCCAGTTCCGATCCCTGAGGTACACAAGAGATCACAATCTTCCAGTCACGTGAACAACCCTCCTCTCTCATCCTCTGCCTCCTATCACTAAATTAATTTGGGATCCAATATGGCATAAAGGTTTAAGGCCCTCCATTGGCCGGGGTTGAGCGTGGATGTTGCGTCCTGGCCATCTACGTGAAAGGTAAGCCAGGGCAGTTCAAGCTGCTGCCCATGTAGCAGGCTCCCCCTCTCCACACAGCTGATGAATCCAAAGGAACGGCCGAGACTGATACAGTTTGTACCAGCAGCATCGCAGGAGTTGCCAGTCAGTGTTATACACAACGTAGGACTGCCTCCAGCTCTGGATTTTTCCTCAGGATTTAGTCCAAACACTTCCCCTTGAGAGGGTATAACTGCTAGGCAGCGAGTATTTGAGGTCAGAGCTTTCCTTCTCCTAGGTGAGCTACCAACCACAGCCGATGAGTTTTAAAGCACCATCATTGCCCCTTCTGTCAGTAGAAACAGTTCTGCTGGGCTTAGTAGCTGAGCCACATGTGAAGGACTTGGTTGTCAGAGGCTATTTGAGATGCACACCATTGGGAGCGTCTAATAGTTAGTGGGAACTTATCCCCATTTCCACCCCAGGCCATGACAACCTGAAGGAATCTAATTTGCCATAAACAGCCCTGTTATTCTGTGTACTGTAGAATCTTGGTGTGTTCCTGAATGCTCATACTCTGTAGCATTTCCTGCATTGGATCACAGTTTACACACGGAAAGATTCTGAATTGGCTGTAAATGTTCCAAGCCTCATAGTCATAGAGTAAGACAGCATGGGTAAGAGCCTGTTGGCCCAACCAGTCCATGCTGACCATGGGGCTTAGCCAGCTAGTCCGAGATCCCCGCATTTAGCCCATATCCCTCTAAGCCCCACCCCTCCATATACCTATCCAAGTGTTTCTTAATTGATACTGTTGTACCTGCCTCACGGGCCTCCTCCGCCAGCTCGTTCCATATACTGACCACCATCTGCATGGAAAAGTTGACCCTCAGGTCACTTTTAAAGTTTCCACCTCTCACCCTAAATCTCTGTCCCATAGTATGGACTCCCTTACACCGGGGAGAAGACTATTTCCTTCTACATTTTCTATGCATCTCATAATTTCATGGAATAAAGAAAAGCCTTTCTTTCTTTCTCAGACCCTGGAGAAAAAGGTCCACACAAAAAAAGACAGGACATTTTAGTCTCTGTCAATCTTTCTACTATGCTCTCTCCCACCCAAGGAGAAGTGAACACTTCCAAACACAATAATATTCATCATCAGGGCAAAACAGCCAATCTTCTTTCCTTTCTCATTCAATGGAATGCCCCACTTGTTTTACAACTTACCATTTCTTGGTGGAAGCTCCCACATCCCTTTTGGCTGGTTGACTGGAAGGAAAGAAGCATTAATTAGTAATTTGCGTCAGAACTATTTCTGATTTCTAATCGAGGATTTCTACCCCGAACTACTAACTACAAAAGCTAATTTAGTAATTTGGAGAGTTTCAGTGTCTTTTCTGTGTGTAGGCGAGGGGTAAAGTCTGGAGGGAGTTGATGGGAATGTGGGAGAATAAAAAGAGGTCAATGTAGGATTAGTACAAATGGGAGCTTGATAGTTAGCATGGACATAAAATAGTCTGTGTCCGTGCAATATCTCTAAAATGACTTTATAGATTTGTACAGCATAGAAACAGGCCCTTCAGCCCACCATGTCTGTGCTGTCCACTGGAATATCAATCTGAATTGGAATTAGTTTATTATTACCATGATATAGTGAAAACCTTGTCCTGCATTCTGCCCCTAAATCAAATGATTACACAGTACATTGAGGTAGACCAAGACAAAACGATAACAGAATGCAGAATAAAGTGTAACAGCTACAGAGGAAGTGCATTGCAGATACAAGATCAGAATAAGGTCAAGAGTCCATTTTATCACATTAGAGGATTGTCCAACAGTTCGACCGCACAGTGGAATAATGTCCTTGAGCCTGGTAGTACATACTTTCAGGCTTTTGCATCTTCTAGTGGGAGAAGAGAGAGTATCTAGAGTGGGAGGGTCTTTGATTAGGTTGGCTGCTTTATCAAGGCAGCGAGGCATACTGTAGATAAAGCATCAGATATTTATCTATATTAATCCAACTTCCCAACAACTAATTAGTCAGTTTCTCTGTTTTACCAATTCAGCTGTGGCTTGACCAATGCATTACAAAGTTGTACCATAACTTCCTGGCTCTCAGATTCTAGTGGTCACCTTTCCAATTTTGTGTATTGATTCCAGATTTTCCACATGTACAATATTTTATTTTTATTTTTGTGACATTACTCTTACCGGGTGGATTTGTTAAAAATGTGATTAACAATGTGTATCTGGTTACAATTAGCAATGGAAATATCATTAACAATTCATTCCCCAGTCACTCTGGTGTCACTTACATTGACAATCTGCTGAGGCATTTACTTTCACTTACTAGGTGACTCAGAAGGTGGTTTCATTAAATCAGAGAAGACGAATAGTCCGGAATCCCTGAAGACACTGGAGGTGTTGTTCCCGCTTCCAGATGATAAACCGATATCAGTGGAATCCAGGTCTTCAAACACCTGAACCAAATAACAAGTTGAGAGTTTCACACAGAGAACACTTTGGCAAGATATAGAACACTTCCTCCACACAGGAGAGTTTAACACGACCCTTTCCTCCTTTTGGATAATGTGGAGGACAAGAACTGTGCAATCCATCTAAAGTAATAATATCATATACAGTGCCTTGAAAAAGTATTCAGCCCCCACAATTGTTTTCATTTTACTGTCTCCTTTTCTAACCTACAAAACATTGTGCATCATGGGAAATCAAAAGAAAAATTCCAAAACCTGTCAACAATTTACAAAAAGTTAAAAAATGGTGAATCTGTGGAACTGGTTGCCACAGACAGCTGTAGAGGCAAAGTCATTGGGTTTACTTAAGGCAGAGGTTGATAGATCTAAAGATGTGAAGAAGGTCTTCTAGATGAGACAAAAGTGGAACTTCTTGGTTTCAACACTAAGTGGCATGTGTGGCATTAATTTAATACCGCAAATTATCCATATGACACCATCCCTATTGTAAAGTATAGTGGAGATAGCATCATGCAATGGGGATGCTTTTCTGCAGCAGGGACTGGATATCCGGTCAGAATTAATGGGAAGATGAATGCTGCTAAATAGAGGGAGATGCTGGATAAAAACCTGCGAGCTGCTGCCAGAAAGTTTAAACTGGGAAGGAAGTTCATCAAAGCAGATTGTCAGAGCAACCATGGTGTGGTTTCAAATGAAGAGAATTGATGTCCCTGAGTGGCCCACTCAGAATCCTGACTTTAACCTGATCAGACACCTCTGGCAAGACCTTGAGATTGCTGTCCACCTAACCTGGCACAGCTTGAGCAATTTTGCAAAGAGGAATGAGCAAATCTTGTTCCATCACGTGGTGCAAAGCTAATAGAGACTGATCCAAGAAGACTACCAGCTGTAACAGCTGTGAGACGTGGTTCAACTAAGTACTGAGAAAAGGGGGATGAATATTTCTGAACTGCTGACATTTCAGTTTTTTGATTTTTGGTTTTCATGTTTACAATCCTCCCTGTTTTTTGGGCTCTACTGTGAAAAAAGGAGCACGTGATTCACAAATAAATGTTAAATTGACCAAAATCCCTGGTTGTAATACTCTTTTATGTGAACAAAGGGTTGGGGGATGAATACTTTTTCCAAGGCACTATATTTGACTTTATTTTATTAAACCTTTGTGATATATGCAGCCTATATTGTTACAATGGTGTGGTAATGTCAGCTTATTGAAAAATCTTACATGTCCTTGTGGTCATTCAGGACATGCTGGGTTTTAGAACAAGCAAACATTACCATAATATGCCTCCAGTTTCACAAAAGCAGGTGGATAATTAAGAACATGGTAAACAGCTCGATCACATAGGTTACATGGTGTCATCGGGTATGTGGTGCGAAAGTACTCGATATGTGTAATAGACAGGAGAACTAGTCCTTTCATCTGCGGCTGTGAGTGGTGTACCAAGGACCATAAACATAAGACCATAAGGCCTTAAGGTATACAGTGCCTATAAAATGTATTCACCCACTTTGGAAGTTTTTATGGTTTTTTTTTACAACATTGAATCACAGTGGATTTAATTTAGCTTTTTATGACATTGATCAACAAAAAGAGACTTTCGTGTCAAAGTGAAAACAAATCTCTACAAAGTGATCTAAATTAAGTTCAAATATAAAACACAAAATAATTGAACGCATAAGTATTCACCCCTTTCAAGTCAGTATTTAGTAGACACTTTTGGCAGCAATTACATGGTTGAGTCTGTGCGGCTGGGTCTCTATCAGCTTTGCACATCTGGACACTGCAATTTTTTCCCCATTTTTCCATGGATGCTGCCTGGCCTGCTGAGTTCCTCCAGCATTTTGCGTGTGTTGCTTGGATTTCCAGCATCTCCATCTCTTGTTTGTGAACTAATTAACATCCCTGGTGGGATTGCTCTGCTACCAGAGATGGGAGACTGCCTTTTGATCACTGGTGGGATCGCTCTGCTACCGAAGAGGGGAGACTGCCTTTTGATCACTGGTGGGATCGCTCTGCTGCCTTTTGATCACTGGTGGGATCACTCTGCTGCCTTTTGATCGCTGGTGGGATCGCTCTGCTACTGGAGAGGGGACACTGCCTTTTGATCATTGGTGGGATCGCTCTGCTGCCTTTTGATCGCTGGTGGGATCGCTCTGCTGCCTTTTGATCGCTGGTGGGATCGCTCTGCTGCCTTTTGATCATTGGTGGGATCGCTCTGCTACTGGAGAGGGGACACTGCCTTTTGATCACTGGTGGGATCGCTCTGCTACCGAAGAGGGGAGACTGCCTTTTGATCACTGGTGGGATCACTCTGCTGCCTTTTGATCACTGGTGGGATCACTCTGCTGCCTTTTGATCGCTGGTGGGATCGCTCTGCTACTGGAGAGGGGACACTGCCTTTTGATCATTGGTGGGATCGCTCTGCTACCAAAGAAAGGGGAGACTGCCTTTTGATCGCTGGTGGGATCACTCTGCTGGAGAGGGAAAGGCTGGCTGCTGTGCCCAGAGAATGGTACCCAGATTTTCTGCTTTTTGGATATGGACTTGGACTATGAATTGTTTTTCACTTTTTTTTATATGTTCTGTGTTTTTTACCTGATCATTCTCATCTTTTTTTGTGCGGGGAGGGGGATTTGGGGGTTGATGTGCCTGTTTATTTTTTTGGTGCAGGGAGGGGGATTTGGGGGTTGATGTGCCCGTTCAGTTTTTTTGTGCGGGGAGGGGGATTTGGGGGTTGTTGTGCCTGTTCAGTTTTTTTGTGCGGGGAGGGGGATTTGGGGGTTGATGTGCCTGTTCAGTTTTTTTGTGCGGGGAGGGGGATTTGGGGATTGTTGTGCCTGTTCAGTTTTTTTGTGCGGGGAGGGGGATTTGGGGGTTGTTGTGCCTGTTCAGTTTTTTTGTGTGGGGAGGGGGATTTGGGGGTTGTTGTGCCTGTTCAGTTTTTTTGTGCAGGGAGGAGGGATTTAGGGGTTGATGTGCCTGTTCAGTTTTTTTGTGCGGGGAGGGGGATTTGGGGGTTGTTGTGCCTGTTCAGTTTTTTTGTGCGGGGAGGGGGATTTGGGGGTTGTTGTGCCTGTTCAGTTTTTTTGTGCAGGGAGGAAGGATTTGGGGGTCGATGATCGTGCTTCTGTTCTTTTCTTTCTTAGCTCTGGAGGGAAAGAATTTCAGAGTTGAATACTTTGATAACAAAAGAACTTTGGAACCCTTATCACAAACTCCTCAAACTTTGCTGGGTGCCTAGTTGTTATTCCTGAACTGGAGGGTGCAAGTTGAAGTTGACAGGCAGGAGGACAAAGAGTGACATGAGGAAGACTGTTTCACAGAGCCAGTGATAGGTGCTGTTAATGGCAGGGATTTCGCATGAACGAGTGGCTTCGATCTCAGACAATATCAAGGGAGTGGAGGTATGCACTGGGCTGATCAGTAAAAACGCCGAATTTCCTTTCCTGAAGGACTTGTTGGGTTTTTTAAGCCAGTTAACTATTTCAAGATACAATCTTTTTAATTTCTGATTTAAAATTCCTATTTGCCGTAGTGGGATTGGAACTCACATTACTGTGCTAATAGGCTTGTGGACATGATTTGTAGTGTCCTCCAGCACAGAGATAGGGTAAGAGATCTCAGTCTTACACAGAATAGTGTAGCACAGGAACAGGCCCTTTGGCCCATCATGTCTGTGCAGACCATGATGTCAAATTAAATTAATCCTATCAGCCTATCCACCCTGTCTCTGTCTAAATATTTCTTAAACATTTCTATCAAATCTGTCCAGCACTTCCCTTGCAGTATGTTCCAGGCACCTACCATTCTCTGTGTAAAATAATATTGCCTCATTACCACCATCAGGAAGGAGGTACAGGAGCCTAAAGGCACACAGTCAATGATTCTTCCCCAGATGTCCGAATGGCCATTGAACCCATGAACACTACCTCACTAATTTTTTTTCTTTTTGCACTACTTATTTAATTTAACTTTTTAAATATATATATGTACTTCATAGTGAAACTTAAGAGTCTTTATTATTATGTATTGCAATGTTCTGCGGCCACATAATGATAAATGCCATGACTATTGTGGGACTAAATGGGAGAATGGATCAGCTCATGATAAAATGCTGGAGCAGACTCGATGGGTCAAATGGCCGACTTCTGCGCCTTTGTGTTATGGTCTTATGGTCTTATGGATATGTGCCGGTGATATTAAACGAGATTCTGATTCTGAAACGTGAAATTTATGTGAACGCCCGACAGTTCAAAGATGTGCTGGGAACAAACTACAAGCCTTGCAGTGCTTCTGGCACCAATGAACCCTTGTTAATGCAGCTTTTGAATGTGGGAGGAAACTGGAACACCCAGAGGAAATCCACGTGGTCATGGGAAGAACGTACAAACTCCTTAGAGACAACTGCAATCCTGATCACAGACACTGTAAAGCTTTATGCTAGCCACCACACCACTGTGTTCCCTCTCTCACCTGAGAGCTATGACATTTCACCCAGGGAAAGGACTCTATCTGCCCTATCCATATCTCATTATAAACTTCTCTTGAGTCACCCCACAACCACCAACGCTCCAGAGGAAAACTCCAAATTTGTAGTTAATTTTCTCTTTGTAGCAAATAATCTCTCATCCAGGCAACATCCTGGAGAACCTCTTCTGCACTCTCTCCAAAGCCTCCTCACCCTTCCTGTAATGTGGCAACCAGAACTATGGCAAATATGGCCTTATCAAAGTTTTATACAACTGAAACATAATTTCCCATTCTGTTGTTTATACACAACACCTTGACTGATGACCAAAAGCATGCCGTGTGCATCTTTACACTCTAACTACCTGTGTTATCACTTTCAAAGAGCTATAGACTTGCACCCCAATCCCTCTCTCCATCAGTGCTCCTGAAGGTCCTGCCGTGAACTGTATACTTCCCCCTCAGTAAGTGTAACACCACACTTGTCTGGTTTAAACTCCACTCCCACTTGCCCCCATTGAGTTCTAACCCCAGGAACAAGGCTGAGATGGAGGCTCTTCAACATATTCTCACTTCCTACTCTTTCCTGCTCTCTCGGGAACTTGTACGCTTTATATCTCTTGATGTTCTAAACTCCTCTTAGCACAAGATAATTTTACCAACTGATTGTAGTGGTGTGGTGACACAGTAACTAGGGTTCCTGGTTCACAGCCCCCTCCCAATTTTTCCTGTGATCCTCCCTACACTAGGGGTAATTGACAGAGGCCAACTGCCCCACCAACTCAGATGTGGGAGGAAACTGGAGCCACTGGGAAAAACCTACAAGGGGTTCATGAAAGGAGGGGTATGAGTGTTTCCAATGGATTGATGGGCAAGGAAACAGCATTAAAGGTCAGATTGTTTGAGTGGAGGCTTGATGATGTGTGAAAAGAGCAGAGTTATGTGGAGGAATGGTACTGAGGGCTTGTCAGGTCATGACGAAAGCAATGATGTTACTTGCTCACAACTTTAAGTTAATTAGCTCTTGTAACTCAAGGGTTCCCTGCCCTACAGTTGCATTGGAAGTAGTCCAAAAGAGATTCACCAAGCCAATTCATGGGATGAGAGCATTGTCCTATGAGTTTGGAGCTTAGGTTCGAGTAGATTTGTCAGAGCACAAGAGATTTTGCTGGAAATCTTGGGAAACACAGACAAAATGCTGGAGGCTCTCAACAGATCAGATAGCATCAGCATATAAGGAAATAAAATTTGATGCCTCAGGGCCAACGGGTCATCTGTTTATTTCCCTCCATGCATGCTGTCTGACCTGCAGAGTTCCTCCAGTATTTTGTATCTGTTGACAGAGTATATGCTGTGGTGTCTCCAGCAATGGCAGAGTCTCGAACAAGGGGACATAGCTACAAGATTAGAGGTTGGTCATTAGAAACTGAGATGTGTTGACTTTTTTTCTTTCAGTGAATAGAGAATGTCTGAAATTGTCTATCTCCTAGAACCATAGAACCATAGAACACTGCAGCACAGAAATCAGGCCTTTCGGCCCTTCTAGTCTGTGCCGAAACATTATTCCGCTAGTCCCATTGACCTGCACCCAGTCCATAACCCTCCAGACCTCTCCCATTCATGTATCTATCCAATTTATTCTTAAAACTTGAGAGTGAGCCTGCATTTACCATGTCAGGTGGCAGCTCGTTCCACACTCCCACCACTCTCTGAGTGAAGAAGTTCCCCCTAATGTTCCCCCTAAACCTTCCCCCTTTCACTTTAAAACCATGTCCTCTCATATTTATCTCTCCTAATCTAAGTGGAAAGAGTCTATTCACACTTATTCTGTCTATACACCTCATAATTTTGTAAACCTCGATCAAATCCCCCCTCATTCTTCTACGCTCCAAGGAATAAAGTCCCAACCTGTTCAATCCTTCCCTGTAACTCAACTCCTGAAGACCCGGCAACATCCTAGTAAATCTTTTCTGCACTCGTTCAATCTTACTGATATCCTTCTTACAGTTAGGTGACCAGCACTGCGCACAATACTCCAAATTTGGCCTCACCAATGTCTTATACAACCTCCCCATAACATCCCAACTCCTATACTCAATACTCTGATTTATGAATGCCAGGATGCCAAAAGCCTTCTTTACAACCCTGTCTACCTGTAATGCCACTCTGACGGGGAATTATGTATCTGAACTCCCAGATCTTTTTGTTCCTCCGCACTCCTCAGTGCCCTACCATTTACTGTGTATGTCCTACCTTGATTTGTCCTTCTAAAATGCAACACCTTACACTTCTGGCTTAAATTCCATCTGCCGTTTTCTGGCCCATTTTTCCAGTTGGTCCAGATCCCTCTGCAAGCTTTGAAAGCCTTCCTCACTGTCCACAACGCCTCCAATCTTAGTGTCATCAGCAAACTTGCTGATCCAATTTACCATTATTATCTAGTGCAATGGAGGCCGGATCCATGGTTAAATTTCTAGTGGAGATGGATAAATATTTGAAAAAGTGGCAAATCCAGGCCTGTGGAGAACGGGCACGAATGAGGAGTTGAGGCAAGTATAGATCTGCCAAGGTTATATTGAATAATATTGGGGCAGATTTGAGGGACCAAGTGGCCTACTCCTGTTCTTAATTCCTTGTTTCCCTGTGAGGATTGGCAGGAAATCAAAAAGGATAGTAGAGATAGAGGGGGGAAAGTGAAAGGAGTGAAAATAGACCCAGGCACCAAGTAAGACAAACAAAAGGTTTGGAAGGAACTTATCCCACTACAGTAAAAGCTGAGGCTACAATGCTACACCCCTACTCTACCACACCACACTTTGCCCCTCACTGGCCTTGATGTAATAAATACCCATTAGTGGGTACTACAAGAGCGGGATGTCATTTTACATGTACAAGACATTGGAGTATTATGTGCAGTTCTGGTCACCACTCTGTAGGAACAATATGATAAAGAAGGTTCAGAAAAGATTCCGAAGGATGTTTCCTAGACTGGAGGGCTTGAGTTATAAGGAGAAATTGTATAGGCTGGGTCTGTTTCCCCTGAAGTGAAGGAGACTTAGATGTGATATTTGGAGTATGGTGACCCGTTTTGGTCCTCATGTCTAAGAAAGGGTGTGCTGACACTGGAGCTGGTCCAGAGGAGGTTCAACAAGAATGATCCAGAATGAAAGGGTTAACCCACAAAACTAATTTGGGCACGTATTCACTGGAGTTTAGAAGAATGGGGGGGGGGGGGAATATCTCACTGAAACCTACTGAATATTGAAAGACCTAGATACAGTAACCGTGCACAGAATGTTTCCAATAGTGGAAGAGTCTGGGACCAAAGGACAAAACCTCCGAATAGAAGTTCATTCCTTCAGATGAGGAAGAACTTCTTTCGTTAGAAGGTGGTATCTGTGGAATTCATTGCCCACTACAGCTGCGAAGAGCTAGTCATTGAGTACAATTAAAGCGGAGGTTGATAGGTTCTCGATCGGTAAAGATGTCAAAAGTTACAAGGGGAAGGCAGGAGAACAGGTTTCAGAAGGAACATAAATCAGCTATGATTAAGTAGCAGAGCAGACTTGATAAGTTGAATGGCCTAATTCTGCTTCTGTGCCTTATGGCTTTATGGACATGACAGAGATGGAATAAAGGGAATTACAGAGGCATGAGAGAGGAGCTTGCCCAGGTGGATTGGAGGAGGATACTGGCAGGGACGACATCAGAGCAGAGATGGCTGAAGTTTCTGGGAATAGTTCACATGACGCAGGATAGATATGTCCCACAGAAGAACAGGTTCTCAAATGTCAGTGGTAGGCAACCGTGGCTGATGAAGGAAGTTAAGGACTGCATAAAGTCCAAGGAAAGGGCATATAAGGTAGAAAAGTTGAGTGGGAAGTTGGATGATTGGGAAGCTTTTAAAATCCAACAAAAGGCAACTAAGAAAGCTTTAAGAAGGGAAAAGATGAAATATGAGGACAGACTAGTCAATAATATAAAGCAGGATACCAAATGATTTTTCAGGTGTTAAAGAGTAAAAGGGAGGTGAGAGTTGATATTGGACCACTGGAAAATGATGCTGGTGAGGTAGAAATGGGAGACAAATAAATGGCAGATGAATTTAAAGGTACTTTGCATCTGTCTTCACTGGGGAACACACCAGCAGTGTGCCAGAGGTCTGTGAGTATCAGGGAGCAGGAGTGAGTGCCATTGTTATTACAAATGAAAAAGTGCTCGGCAAACTCAAAGGTCTTAAGGTGGATAAGTCACCAGAGGCAGATGGACCAAATCCCAGAGTTCTGAGAGAAGTAGCTGAAGAGGTGACAAATGCATTCATCATGATCTTCTCAAGAATCACATGGTCCTGGGGACTAGAAGATTGCAAATGTCACTTCACTCTTTAAGAAAGGAGGAAAGAAAAAGAAAGGAAATAGCCTAACCTCAATGGTTGGGAAAATGTTGGAGTCTATTATTAAGGATGAGGCTTCAGGGTACTTGGAGACCAATGATAAAATCAGCATGGTTTCTGTCAAGGGAAATCTTGCCTAACAAATCTATTAGAATTCTTGGAGGAAGTAACAAGCAGGGTCAAGGAGAGGCAGCTGATGTCAATTATTTGGATTTGCAGCTGAGGTGCCACTCATGAGGCTGCTTAACAAGATAAAATCCTATGGTATTACAGGAACAATATTAGGATGGATAGTGGAATGGCTGACAGACAGGAGGCTGTAAGTGGGAATAAAAGGGGCCTTTTCAGAATGGCAGGCAGTGACTAGTGGGGTACCGCAAGGCTCAGTGCTGGGACCCCAGTTGTTTACAATATATATTAATGACTTAGACAAGAGAATTAAATGCAGCATCTCCAAGTTTGCGGATGACACGAAGCTGGGCGGCAGTGTTAGTTGTGAGGAGGATGCTAAGAGGATGCAGGGTGACTTGGATAGGTTAGGTGAGAGGGCAAATTCAGGACGTATGCAATTTAATGTGGATAAATGTGAGGTTATCCACTTTGATGACAAGAATGGGAAAACATTATTATCTGAATGGTGGCCGATTAGGAAAAGGAGCTGTGCAACGAGACCTGGGTGTCATTGTATACTAGTCATTGAAAGTGGGCATGCAGGTACAGCAGGCGGTGAAAAAGGCGAGTGGTATGCTGGCATTTATAGCGAGAGGATTCGAGTACAGGAGCAGGGAGGTACTGCTGCAGTTGTACAAAGCCTTGGTGAGACCACACCTAGAGCATTGTGTGCAGTTTTGGTCCCCTAATCTGAAGAAAGACATTCTTGCCATACAGGGAGTACAAAGAAGATTCACCAGATTGATTCCTGGGATGGCAGGACTTTCATATGATGAAAGACTGGATCGGCTAGGCTTATACTCTCTGGAATTTAGAAGATTGGGGGGGGATCTTATTGAAACATATAAAATTCTAAAGGGATTGGATAGGCTAGATGTAGGAAGATTGCTCCCGATGTTGGGTAAGTCCAGAACGACAGGTCACAGTTTGAGGATAACGGGAAGCCTTTTAGGACCAAGATGAGGAAAAACTTCTTCACACAGAGAGTGGTGAATCTGTGGAATTCTCTGCCACAGGAAACAGTTGAGGCCAGTTCATTGGCTATATTTAAGAAGGAGTTAGATAAGGCCCTTGTGTCTAAAGGGATCAGAGGGTATGGAGAGAAAGCAGGTACAGGGTTCTGAGTTGGATGATCAGCCATAATCGTACTGAATGGCGGTGCAGGCTCGAAGGGCCGAATAGCCTACTCCTGCACCTATTTTCTATGTTTCTGTGTTTTCTGGTTGGCTGCTGGTAACTAGCGGTGTTCCTCAGGGGTCAGTATTGGGACCACTACTTTGCACATTATTTGTCAATGATTTATAGTGGAATTGATGGCTTTGTGACAAAGTTTGTGGATGATATGAAGATAGGTGGAGGGGTAGGAAGTGCTGAGGAAGCAATGTGATGGCAGCAGGACTTAGACAAACTGGAAGAATGGGCATAAAAGTGGCAGATGGAATACAGTGTTGGGAAATGTATGATAATGCATTTTGGAAAAAGGACCAAGAGTGTAGACTATTATCTAAATGGGGAGAAGGTTCAAACATCAGAGGTGCAGGGGGTCTTAAGAGTCCTCGTGCAAGACTCCCAGAAGGTTAATTTACAGGTTGAGTCTGTGGTAAAGAAGACAAATGTAATGTTGGCATTTATTTCAAGGGGAATAGAATATAAAAGCAAAGAGATAATGCTGAGCCTTTATAAGACACTAGTCAGGTCACATTTGGAGTAGTATTGTCAACAATTTCGGGCCTCATATCTCAGAAAGGATGTGTTGTCATTGGAGAGAGCCCAGAGGAAGTCCTGCCAAAGCATTTTGGCCTGAAACGTCAACTGTACTCTTTTCTACAGATGCTGCCTGGACTGCTGAGTTCCTCCAGCATTTTCTGTGTGTTGCTCGGATTTCCAGCATCTGGAGATTTTCTCTTGTTTGTGGCGTGATATCTATGGTGGATAGATAAGGTAAAGGAACCCTCAGGGGTCAGTGTCATAATATGATAATGGTGGATAGCCAGAGACAGTTTCCAGGGGCAGGGGATCTCTCAGTGGGTGAGCATCTGGGGGACAGCGACCACCGCTCCCTGGCCTTTAGCATCATCATGGAAAAGGATAGAATCAGAGAGGACAGGAAAATTTTTAATTGGAAAAAGGCAAATTATGAGGCTACAAGGCTAGAACTTGCGGGTGTGAATTGGGATGATGTTTTTGCAGGGAAATGTACTATGGACATGTGGTCAATGTTTAGAGATCTCTTGCGGGATGTTAGGGATAAATTTCTCCCAGTGAGGAAGATAAAGAGTGGTAGGGTGAAGGAACCATGGCTGACAAGTGAGGTGGAACATCTAGTCAGGTGGAGGAAGGCAGCATACGTGAGGTTTAGGAAGCAAGGATCAGATGGGTCTATTGAGGAATATAGGGAAGCAAGAAAGGAGCTTAAGAAGGGGCTGAGAAGAGCAAGAAGGGGGCATGAGAAGGCCTTGGCGAGTAGGGTAAAGGAAGACCCCAAGGCATTCTTCAATTATGTGAAGAAAAAAGGATGACAGGAGTGAAGGTAGGACCGATTAGAGATAAAGATGGGAAGATGTACCTGGAGGCTGTGGAAGGGAGCGAGGTCCTCAATGAATACTTCTCTTCGGTATTCACCAATGAGAGGGAACTTGATGATGGTGAGGACAATATGAGTGAGGTTGATGTTCTGGAGCATGTTGATATTAAGGGAGGGGAGGTGTTGGAGTTGTTAAAATACATTAGGACAGATAAGTCCCCAGGGCCTGATGGAATATTCCCCAGACTGCTCCACGAGGCGAGAGAGGAGATTGCTGAGCCTCTGGCTAGGATCTTTATGTCCTCGTTGTCCACCGGAATGGTACCAGAGGATTGGAGGGAGGAGAATGTTGTCCCCTTGTTCAAAAAAGATAGTAGGGATAGTTCAGGTAATTATAGACCAGTGAGCCTTACATCTGTGGTGGGAAAGCTGTTGGAAAAGATTCTTAGAGATAGGATCTATAGGCATTTAGAGAATCATGGTCTGATCAGGGACAGTCAGCATGGCTTTGTGAAGGGCAGATCGTGTCTAACAAGCCTGATAGAGTTCTTTGAGGAGGTGACCAGGCATATAGATGAGGGTAGTGTAGTGGATGTGATCTATATGGATTTTAGTAAGGCATTTGACAAGGTTCCACACAGTAGCCTTATTCAGAAAGTTAGAAGGCATGGGATCCAGGGAAATTTGGCCAGGTGGATTCAGAATTGGCTTGCCTGCAGAAGGCAGAGGGTCATGGTGGAGGGAGTACATTCAGATTGTAGGATTGTGACTAGTGGTGTCCCACAAGGATCTGTTCAGGGACCTCCACTTTTCATGATTTTTATTAACGACCTGGATGTGGGGGTAGAAGGGTGGGTTGGCAAGTTTGCAGATGACACAAAGGATGGCGGTGTTGTAGATAGTGTAGAGGATTGTCAAAGATTGCAGAGAGACATTGATAGGATGCAGGAGTGGTCTGAGAAGTGGCAGATGGAGTTCAACCCAGAGAAGTGTGAGGTGGTACACTTTGGAAGGACAAACTCCAAGGCAGAGTACAAAGTAAATGGCAGGATGCTTGGTAGTATGGAGGAGCAGAGGGATCGCGGGGTACATGTCCACAGATCCCTGAAAGTTGCCTCACAGGTGGATAGGGTAGTTAAGAAAGCTTACGGGGTGTTAGCTTTCATAAGTCGAGGGATAGAGTTTAAGAGTCGCGACGTAATGATGCAGCTCTATAAAACTCTGGTTAGGCCACACTTGGAGTACTGTGTCCAGTTCTGGTCACCTCACTATAGGAAGGATGTGGAAGCATTGGAAAGGGTACAGAGGAGATTTACCAGGATGCTGCCTGGTTTAGACAGTATGCATTATGATCAGAGATTAAGGGAGCTAGGGCTTTACTCTTTGGAGAGAAGGAGGATGAGAGGAGACATGATAGAGGTGTACAAGATAATAAGAGGAATAGATAGAGTGGATAGCCAGCGCCTCTTCCCCAGGGCACCACTGCTCAATACAAGAGGACATGGCTTTAAGGTAAGGGGTGGGAAGTTCAAGGGGGATATTAGAGGAAGTTTTTTTACTCAGAGAGTGGTTGGTGCGTGGAATGCACTGCCTGAGTCAGTGGTGGAGGCAGATACACTAGTGCAGTTTAAGAGACTACTAGACAGGTATATGGAGGAATTTAAGGTGGGGGCTTATATGGGAGGCAGGGTTTGAGGGTCGGCACGACATTGTGGGCCGAAGGGCCTGTACTGTGCTGTACTATTCTATGTTCTTTGAAAACCAGGGGGCATATGTTTAAGGTGAGAGGGAGGAGGTTTAAAAGAGAATCAGAGGAGCAAACGGTATCTGGAATGATCTGCCATAGGAGGCTGTGGAGGCAGGAACAGTCACAACACTTATGAGGTGTTGGGGCAGTTACTTGAATGAGCGGGGCACAGGGGACGTGGAACCAATGCAGAAAGTGGGATTAGTACAGACAGGCATGAGGGTCAGTATAGGTATGGTGGGCTGAAGAGCCTGTTTCTGTGCTGTACTACCCTGTGGGGAAGGGTGGCCGTATATTCTAAAAACCTTGGTGGCAGAGCAGCCAGGTTCTTCTCACTGCCTGTTTAGTTGCTGGTGTTTAAGGTAGCAATGAACATCCTCCATTGCTGTCTGTTCTTGGCCATCAAAACCAACATGACTCTCTGGGTTATTGAGACACACCAGCCTGCAAAGCCTATGGTAAGGTTATGATTCTCTTGGAGGAGAGCAGGCAGGTGAATCACCCTTTATTTTGGTCCTGGTCTTGGTGGTGTTCAGGGTTTCCTTCCTCGTGCCTGCAGCTTCCTCTCGGTTTTCACTACAGTCGGTCACACAAGTCCCGGGCAGAGACTCGGGAATACCATCACACGCAGATGCAGAATGACACTGTGTTGCTGTTTCTGTAACAATCTTGCTTTACCAGTCAGGTTTTTAGCCCGGAGCTGAATGACTGACCGGTGGATCACTTGATCTGGCCTCTGTCCTTTGACCTGTTTGGTGTGGGTGACCCTGCCAAGAGTCAAAGCACAAAGCCCTGACTCCAGGCAACGTGGCTGTCTGGGTCATTGAGGCACAGAAGCCTGCAAGGCCTATGGCAAAGGTTATGATCCTATTGGTGGAGAGCAGGCAGGTGAATCATCCTTTATTGACCTTGGAGGCTGTCAGTTGACAGCACACACACCTTGTTCAGCTGCACCAATTCAGCAAAGGGTTCTGAGATACAGGCCCACTGGTTCCACTGTGGACAAGTGCTGATAGAAAGTGCTCACCATCCGAGGGCTGATAGAGTCGTCCACATGCAACGTCTTCAGACTGACATCTGTGGCCTGGACAAACATCTCGGCGGGACTGTAAGAGAGAGCTGACAGGAGAAGCTGCGGATCTGGCCCTTCCTCGTATTCCACCGAGAGTATCTGAAACTGGGAGGCACAAGCCGAAAGAGGCAGCAGTGAGCTTCAGAATGGGAGTGGTTGTACACGTTCAGGATCAGTCAATGCCAGCTCTCAAATCAGGCCACACTTCCCGATTAATGGGTTACAACGGAGTATGCAGAGAATGGGGATGGCCAGAGAGAGTGGTGAATTGATTAGGGTGACAGCATGTGGTGAATGGGTGACAGTGATGGTACACAGAGAATGGGTGACAGTGAGAGCGCACTGGGAATGGTTGACAGTGAGGGTGTGCGGTGAATGGGTGACAGTGACGGCACATGGTGAATGGGTGACGGTGACTACACACGGTGAATGGGTGATGATGAGGGAATGCAGTGAATGGGTGGCGGTGACTGCACACGGTGAATGGGTGATGATGAGGGTGTGTGGTGAATGGGTGACGGTGACTGCACATGGTGAATGGGTGACGGTGACTGCACATGGTGAATGGGTGATGATGAGGGTGTGCGGTGAATGGGTGACGGTGAATGGGTAATGATGAGGATGTGCGGTGAATGGGTGACGGTGACTGCACACGGTGAATGGGTGAAGATGAGGGTGTGCGGTGAATGGGTGACGGTGAATGGGTAATGATGAGGATGTGCGGTGAATGGGTGACGGTAACTGCACACGGGGAATGGGTGACGATGAGGGTGTGCGGTGAGTGGGTTACTGTGAGAGTGTACATTGAATGGATTACAGTGAGAATGTATTGAATGGGTTACGGTGAGAGTGTATTGAATGGGTTATGGTGAGAGTGTATTTAATGGGTTACGGTGAGAGTGTATTTAATGGGTTGCAGTGAGAGTGTACATTGAATGGGTTACAGTGAGAGTGTATTGAATGGGTTACAGTGAGAGTGTATTGAATGGGTTACTGTGAAAGTGTACATTGAATGGGTTACAGTGAGAATGTATTGAATGAGTTACGGAGGAGGTGTACATTGAATGGGTTACGGTGAGAGTGCATTGAATGGGTTATGGTGAGAGTGTATTGAATGGGTTACAGTGAGAGTGTATTGAATGGGTTACGGTGAGAGTGTATTGAATGGGTTACAGTGTGAGTATACATTGAATGGGTTATAGTGAGAGTGTACATTGAATGGGTTATGCTGAGAGTGTTTTGAATGGGTTACGGTGAGAGTGAACATTGAATGGATTACGGTGAGAGTGTGTATTGAATGGGTTACAGTGAGAGTGTATTGAATGGGTTACGGTGTGAGTATACATTGAATGGGTTATGGTGAGAGTGTCTTGAATGGGTTACGCTGAGAGTGTACATTGAATGGGTTACGGTGAGAGTGTATTGAATGGGTTACGGTGGGAGTGTGTTGAATGCGTTACGGTTAGAGTGCATTGAATGGGTTACGGGGGGGTGTGTATTGAATGGGTACGGCGAGAGTGTATTGAATGGGTTACAGTGAGAGTGTATTGAATGGGTTACGGTATGAGTATACATTGAATGGGTTACTGTGAGAGTGTACATTGAATGGGTTATGGTGAGAGTGTATTGAATGGGTTACGGTGAGTGTACATTGAATGGGTTACAGTGAGAGTGTATTGAATGGGTTACGGTGAGAGTGTATTGAATGGGTTACGGTGAGAGTGTGTATTAAATGGGTTACGGTGAGAGTGTATTGAATGGGTTACGGTGAGAGTGTATTGAATGGGTTACAGTGGGAGTGTGTTGAATGCGTTACGGTTAGAGTGCATTGAATGGGTTACGGGAGGGTGTGTATTGAATGGGTATGGTGAGAGTGTATTGAATGGGTTACAGTGAGAGTGTATTGAATGGGTTACGGTTAGAGTGCATTGAATGGGTTACGGGGGGGTGTGTATTGAATGGGTACGGCGAGAGTGTATTGAATGGGTTACAGTGAGAGTGTATCGAATGGGTTACGGTATGAGTATACATTGAATGGGTTACTGTGAGAGTGTACATTGAATGGGTTATGGTGAGAGTGTATTGAATGGGTTACGGTGAGTGTACATTGAATGGGTTACAGTGAGAGTGTATTGAATGGGTTACGGTGAGAGTGTATTGAATGGGTTACGGTGAGAGTGTGTATTAAATGGGTTACGGTGAGAGTGTATTGAATGGGTTACAGTGAGAGTGTATTGAATGGGTTACGGTATGAGTATACATTGAATGGGTTACTGTGAGAGTGTACATTGAATGGGTTATGGTGAGAGTGTATTGAATGGGTTACGGTGAGTGTACATTGAATGGGTTACAGTGAGAGTGTATTGAATGGGTTACGGTGAGAGTGTATTGAATGGGTTACGGTGAGAGTGTGTATTAAATGGGTTACGGTGAGAGTGTATTGAATGGGTTACGGTGAGAGTGTATTGAATGGGTTACAGTGGGAGTGTGTTGAATGCGTTACGGTTAGAGTGCATTGAATGGGTTACGGGAGGGTGTGTATTGAATGGGTATGGTGAGAGTGTATTGAATGGGTTACAGTGAGAGTGTATTGAATGGGTTACGGTGTGAGTATACATTGAATGGGTTATAGCGAGAGTGTACATTGAATGGGTTATGGTGAGAGTGTGTATTTAATGGGTTACGGTGAGAGTGAACATTGAATGGATTACGGTGAGAGTGTACATTGAATGGGTTACGGTGAATAGCGTGTATTGAATGGGTTACGGTGAGAATGTATTGAATGGTTTACGGTGAGTGTATATTGAATGGGTTACAGTGAGAGTGTATTGAATGGGTTACGCTGAGAGTATGTATTAAATGGGTTACAGTGAGAGTGTATTGAATGAGATACGGTGGTGTACACTGAATGGGTTACAGTGAGAGTGTATTGAATGGGTTAAGGTGGGGGTGTACATTGAATGGGTTACAGTGAGAGTGTATTGAATGAGTTACGGTGAGTGTGTATTGAATGAGTTACAGAGGAGGTGTACATTGAATGGGTTACGGTGAGAGTGTATTGAATGGGTTACGGTGAGAGTGTATTGAATGGGTTACGGTGAGAGTGTGTATTAAATGGGTTACGGTGAGAGTGTATCGAATGGGTTACGGTGGGGGTGTACATTGAATGGGTTACAGTGTGAGTGTACACTGAATGGGTTACAGTGAGAGTGTATTGAATGAGTTACGGAGGAGGTGTACATTGAATGGGTTACGGTGAGACTGTACATTGAATGGGTTACGGTGAGAGTGTATTGAATGGGTTACGGTGAGAGTGTATTGAATGGGTTACGGTGAGAGTGTATTGAATGAGTTACGGAGGAGGTGTACATTGAATGGGTTACGGTGAGACTGTACATTGAATGGGTTACGGTGAGAGTGTATTGAATGGGTTACAGTGAGAGTGTATTGAATGAGTTACGGAGGAGGTGTACATTGAATGAGTTACGGTGAGACTGTACATTGAATGGGTTACGGTGAGAGTGTATTGAATGGGTTACGGTGAGAGTGTGTATTAAATGGATTACGGTGAGAGTGTATTGAATGAGATACGGTGGTGTACATTGAATGGGTTACAGTGTGAGCGTACACTGAATGGTTACAGTGAGAGTGTATTGAATGAGTTACGGTGAGAGTGTATCGAATGGGTTACGGTGAGAGTGTATTGAATGGGTTACAGTGAGACTGTACATTGAATGGGTTACGGTGAATGTACATTGAATGGGTTACGGTGAGTGTACATTGAATGGGTTACGGTGAGTGTGTACGTTGAATGGTTTATACTGAGAATGTGCCTGATCTGGCCCAGGTTTTATCTTTCCCTCTGTGACAGAGCCCCAGGGCCTTTAATGCTCAACCTATTTTATCAGTTCACTACATGACAGACCAGGTGTGGGATCCACCTTGGTATCACACAGGCTCTCGACCTCCACTCGAACAGAGTCGGCGATGATCTCCCTCTGGCCGTTCTGTAGGAGGTAATACGCCACAATCCGGAAGTACGGCACCATGGGCTGCGTGATGGTCAGCTGGAACGACGTCTCCGGGCGCCTCTCGATTCTTTGGAAATCCAGCATTCTGCCTTTGCCAAGAACCTTTGTGAAGGAGGCCAACAGGTAAGGAGAGTACAGGCACATTCTAAATTTCAGGGGCATACATCTGCAACAGCGGCTGTAATCCATGCAAGACTCTGACTTCCCCTCTCCCATTCTGGGCACTGTGTCCAAGCAAGGCTAGGATCAGCTTCGCAAAGGACCACACTACAGGAGGATATGGAGCCCATACAGTTAATGCGTCTTCCCCCTCCCAACAGACCATCGTCAATGATTTATTTCCTTATTTGTTCTCAGATGGCTAACATCACCTCCCTTACAGTTTCCTGTGTTTGTTTATGGTGATCAATTCATTCCATATGACTCCATGACATTCCCGACAACTCCCTCCAGATCCTACACACTCAGGGCAACTGACAACAGCCAATTAACTCACCAGAATGGCTCTATATCTTCCTAACATTTCCATTGAGTAACCCACCCTCTGGTTTGACCTCTCACCTACAATCTAAGGACAATTTACAGGGGCCAGTTAACCCATTGGCGGGCATGCCTTTGGGATGTAGGACCTACTGGGGACACCCCACGTGATCACAGGGAGATCAGGAAATCTCCACACATGAACAGCACCAAGGATGGGGTCAAACCCATGTCTTGGTAGCAGCTGCACCTTGGTGCCACCCCAACATGTTCTCAAGTAGTTGGCTGTTCAGTTTTGTTTACAATCAGACTGATTTGAGATGTTTTAAAGTTTCTATACAAGTGCACTTCTGTTTGAATTTGACCTAATCCAAAACTTTGCCCCTGTGTCACAAGCTCCACATGTACGTCCCTTCCTCCTTTTGGATATCTTTCCCAAGTTTTTGAACTCCCATATCACCTCATGTACTGGCATCGCCTCTTGCTTCCCAACAATTAAAGACCACTTGCACACCAAAAGTTTTCCCGGAAGTTTTCTGAACCAACCATGTAGTTGTAGAAATGAACATGATCAGTATCAAGCAGGCCGGGAGCTGTCAAGTTCACGGTGATAATATCTTCTGGATAGAGGAGGGCATTGGGCACTTTGATATGCAGATACCTCCTTCTGGCAGTCTGGTGTCTCTTCACCACTGCGTGTTTCTTTACAGCATTTGTGGGCGTATTTCCAACTCTGGCCTGGAAGGGACCAAAGACAGGGTGAGTGTTGAGGGATACATTTACAGGCAGGATGATACATCCTGAGGAGATTTGAGAGACTGCAGATATTGGAATCTGGAGCAGCCAACGGCCGGCTGGAGGACCTCAGAGGGTAAGAGCAGCATCCGTGGGGCGAAAGGAATTTGTCAACATTTCAGATCGAAACCCTGCTCAGGACTCTTGACACCGGGTTTCAACCTGAAACGTCAACAGTTCCTTTTCCTCCTGTGGATGCTGCTCGACCCACTGAGTTTCTCCAGCAAATGGTATGATACACCCCTCCTCCAAATAACACCCAATAGAGTAGAATGTTGGCTTTGGAAGCGGTGTAAAACGCACACCACACCAGCCACCCTGCTGTACAAGATGCTCACTGGGCAAGCAGCATTTGAGGAAAGAGAAACAGTTAATATTTCCGCTCCTGGTCCCTGGAAAGACAGAAACAAATGAGACCACACGACAGAGGAGGTCATAGAATCATAGAGTCATACAGCATGGAAACAGGCGCATCAGCCCAACTCATCCCTGCCTTCCAAGCTCTTCCTATTCGCCTGCATGAGGCCCTGAACCTTTCCTGTGCATATACCCGACCAAATGCCTTTTTAATGTTGAAATGCACCTGCTTCTACCATGTCCTCTGCCAGTTTTCCTTCTACTCACCACCATCTGTGTGGAAAAGTTGTCACTCAGCTCCACTTTGCATCCTTTCCCTCTCATCTTAAACCTATACCCTCTAGGTTCAGACCCCCCTATCCCAGGGAAAGCATGTGAGCATCCACCTTACTGTGCCCTTCATGACTTTACAACTCTCTATAACAGGCGCTCCCAACCTTTTTGATGCCATGGACCCCTACCATTAACCAAGGGGTCCGTGCAGCCCAGGTTGGGAACCTTTGCTCTATGTCACCCACACCTCAGCCTCCTACACTTCAGGGGAAAAAAGGTTTCTCCTAATAATTCAAGCTGGACTATCCCAGTAACATCCTAGTGAAGTTTGTTTTGAATTTTTTTTAGTATAAATGATATTGGAGATGAAGAAGGGGTGGAATGATGTGTGAAATAAAAGGAATTTCTCCAGTGGGTGAAATTATTTAGTTGTTATGGGGCATTTAAAGTCAGGTTAATTTCCTTTGCCTGTTGCATACTGAGGACAAAGTTAGCAATGGGTCCGTTCTCATAAAAAGCATGTTATCTGCATTTGTAGAGCTGGGTTCAGAGTCCAGCTGGTTGCAACATGCCCAGTCAGAAGATGAGCTGCTGTTCCTCAAACTTCATTGAACATTATGGTCAGAATGCAGGAGAGAGAGTGATGGGGAATTAAAGTGTCAGACAATGGGAAGAACAGGGTCACCCTTGGGGACTGAACACGACTGTTCTACCAAGTGGTCGCTCCAATATAAAAGTGACCACAGTCTGGGCTTGGGCCCGGCTCACTTTTCAGACCAATGAATGAGACAGACGCCGGACTACCAGAATCTCCAAACAATTGGAGGCCAGATTACTGGAGTGTTGGCCATAAAGGGTGGGTCTGTGAAACTCTGCAATCCCCAGACATAGCGAAACAAAAGAGGGTTGAACCTCAACATCTCACCACCACCTAAACCTGAGGGGGAATCTATGACGTTCACGTAGCCTTGAACATGGGATGTTGTAATTCGATGAATGGTCATTATAATCTGCAATAAATTCATTGCCCTTATCCTGGAAACCCTTTAAATCAAGGTTAATGCTCAGTGAAATTGCCCATTCACCCTCAATTGAAAGTAGATGTCCCACAATGATTGAGCAATCTCTCAGTTTCCTCTTCCCCAGTGCAAACTGATCTTAGCTCCAGTGGATGCCCAGGACTACTGATGTCCTTAAATAACAAGGATACCATCTACTCTAGTGATTTGTTGGGCACGAAGCCAAGTGGTTAAGGCGTTCGTCTAGTGACCTGAAGGTCGCTAGTTCGAGCCTCAGCTGTGGCAGCGTGTTTGCGTCCTTGAGCAAGGCGCTGAACCACACATTGCTCTAGTGTCTGTGTGAGGAGTGGCGCCCCACACAGACTTCCAATCTGCGCCTTGTAAGGCATGAAAATGCCCGACGCAGGCCTCTCATGGTCTGAGTTGCCATTCCCTCCCCTCCCTCCTAGTGATTCTGCAGATGCTGGAAATCCAGAGTAATGCCCACAAAATGGTGGAGAGGCTCAGCAGGTCAGGCAGCATCTATGGAGAGGCATAAAGAGCCAATATTTTGGGCTGAGACCCTTGATCAGCACCATCCCATTAAACAACATTCCAGGGCAGCAGGAAATAATGTCTGGACATTCTTGTGGACATCGTATAATTTTACAAAGAGCTGTACAGCAGCAGTACATTGCAAGGCATGAAGGAGCATAAATTACAACAAGAAATAAAACAAAATAAACAGTGTAAAAGAGGAATATTGAGGCAATGTTCATGAGTGATGGCGAACGAGAAGAAGCAGGTCCTAAAACATTGAGTGTGCATCTTCTTGCTCCTGTACCTCCCCCTCTGATGACAGCAAAGAGAAGGAGGCTTGTCCAAGGTAGTGACGGCTCTTTAGTATGGGGCCGCCTTTTTGGAGCACTGCTTTTTGAAGTTGTCCTCTCTGGTGAGGTGGGTTGAGCTTGTGATGGTACTGGCTAAGTCTATGCAACCACTAAGAATGTCCTCCGCAGTACATTAATAGAATTATTTTCAAATTTAGAGATACAGAACAGAATAGGCCTTCTGCTCCTTCGAGCCGTGGAGCAAACATCCCCAATTTAACCCTAGTCTAATCACAGTACAATTTACAATGACCAATGAACCTACTAATCGGTACGTCTTTAGACTGTGGGAGGAAACCGGACCATCCGGGAGGAAATCCATGCATTCCACAGGGAGGACATAAAGACAATGCTGAGATTGAACTTTGAACTCCGGCGCCCCAACCTGTAATAGCATTGTATGAGCCACTACGCTACCGTTGCACCCTCTACTTGCTAGAGTCTCCGGTGACGTACCAGTCTCCAAGTCCTAATGTACTCTACTGACATTCCCTCTTTGTGATTTCATCAATATTATTCTGTGATGGAGAGTTTGTCAACTATTGTTGTAAAATTATGTTGTGCACGGCCAGATTGGTTATTCAACAGTAATCAAGGAGCAGCATGCCTTTAAAATCTGAGTTACATTCCTAACATTCCCATAGCTTCTACAGTTTATAAAATGCCAAAATTTAAAGCCTAGATGGTTATTATCACTGGGGAGGAGATGTAGGAGCCTGGAGACCCACACTCAATGATTCAGGATCATTTTCTTTCCATCCACTATAAGATTTCCCAATGGTCCATGAACCATAATTTCTTTTTTTGCACAATTTATTCCTTATTATAAAATATTTCACTAAATTTTCTCTGTAGCCCTTACCCTTTATTGTTATTGTTTGACCTTGTTCTCTCTCAATGCACCATGTAATGAATTGATCTGTATGATCAGTGTGCCAGACAATCTTTTCACTCTAATGTGGTACAGGTGACAATATTGAAATAAAACCCAATTCCAGTTTTATGTCCTTGCACTATCCTGCTGCTACATTTCGCATATTACATTAGTGATAGTAATAGTGATTCTGTCAAAAAGTCAAAGCCAAGTTTATTGTCATCTGCACAAGTCTATGTATGCACAGGTGCAATGAAAAACTTACATACAGCAGCATCATAAAGACGTACCGGTTAGCAGCAGCATATGTAAGGCTCCTTTTCATTGACTACAGCTCTGCCTTTAATGCCATTGTTCCAAATAAACTGATTCCTAAGCTCCGGAACCTGGGCTTTAGCACTCAGATCTGCAGCTGGATCTTCAACTTCCTCACAGACAGGACCCAGGCTGTAAAAATAGGGGACAAGCTCTCCTCTACAATCACTCTGATCACCGGTGCCCCACAAGGCTGTGGACTCAGCCCCCTGCTGTACTCACTGCACATCCATGATTGTGTAGCCAAGTTTCCATCAAACTCAATATATAAGTTTGCTGATGACACAACGATTGTAGGCCGTATCTCGGGTAGTGATGAGTTTGAGTACAGAGAGAAAATTAAGAACCTGGTGGCATGGTGCAAAGACAATAACCTATCCCTCAACGTCAGCAAGACAAAGGAATTGGTTGTTGACTTCAGAAGGAGCAGCAGACCGCATAACCCAATTTACATCAGTGGTGCGCAAGTGGAACAGGTCAAAAGCTTTAAGTTCCTCGGGGTCAATATCACAAATGACCTGACTTGGTCCAACCAAGCAGAGATCACTGCCAAGAAGGCCCACCAGCGCCTTTACTTCCTGAGAAAACTAAAGAAATTTGGCCTGTCCCCTAAAACCCTCACTAATTTTTATAGATGCACCGTAGAAAGCATTCTTCTAGGGTGCATCACAACCTGGTATGGAAGTTGTCCTGTCCAAGACCAAAAGAAGCTGCAGAAGATCGTGAACATGGCGCAGCACATCACACAAACCAATCTTCCGTCCTTGGACTCACTTTACACCGCACGCTGTCGGAGCAGTTCTGCCAGGATAATCAAGGACACGACCCACCCAGCCAACAGACTTTTCATCCCTCTTCCCTCTCCGAGCCCTCATGAACAGTAGGTTAGAGGAGGTGACTTACTGTGATGTTCATGCTGAGTACGTCCACGGGAGTGGTAAATAAGAAAGTTATCTCGCCGAGCATGTCGGTCTGTCCTTCAATTGACTCCTTAATTATTGCTTCTTCCAGGATACTTACGTCCATGAGAACTGAAATGTTTTGTACAGGGGAACCGTTGGGATAGGTAACCGATATCTGCAAAACAGGAAGACATGAAGGAAAAGATGAAAATGTTCTTAAGGTACCATCTGATGGGCTTCCTCACTCTACTCTCTTCTAAGTGATTTTGGATCATCATTCCGTGGAAGGAAGACATTCAAATCATCTAATCTGCTTCCTTGTTGGAGTAATCTCACTGATCCCATTTAGAGTATGGAACCTGGAACAGCACAGCTTTGGAACAGGCCTAAAGCCTACTACACTGTGCCTAATTAAACTAATCTAATCCCTTCTGCCTGCATATGGTCCAAATCTTTACACTCTGCACATTCCTTTGCCTATCTGAGAGCTTCTTAAATGCCTCTAGCATATCTGCCCCCACCACAACACCTGGCAACTCTTTTGAACGTCCCTTTCAATGTATGTTCTCTAGTATTAGACATTTTGACGCTAAGTAAAAGATTCTGACTCCTAAGCCATCAACACCTTTAGAGAAAACAACCCATTTCTCCAATTTCTCCTTATAGCTCAAATCCTCTAGTCAAGTTGGCATACAAGTGAACCTTCCCTGCAGCTTCTTCAAAGCTCCAAGTTCTTCCTAGGCCTAACACTAACCCTGATCTTTCCTGCAATGGAGTGACCAGAACTGAGTGCAATACTCCAGATACGGCCTATCCAGAGTCTTATAAAACTGCAACATAACTTCCTGATTCTTGAACTTGTTGCCTTGACAAATCCTGTTAATCATACCATATGCCTTCTTTGCTACTTGTGTGACCACTTTCATGGAGTTTGCTTGCTTGTATCTCAGAACGCTGCTTACTATTTTCATGTGGGTGTAGCTTGAGTACTCTAGTTCCCTCCCACATCTCAAAGATGTTATGGTGGATTAACCAGCCACTATTTGGGAGAAGGGTGGGGGCAAGAGGAAGAGAGAATGGCAGGTTGCTTTGAATGGTATAGACAGACCAAATGGCCTCCTTATATGTTGTGGGAAGGCATGAGGAACATCTCTACTAGGTAAGATAACCCTTTAAACTACACATGGATCACCAGCTGCCCGTCCCTGAGAGAATTCACACCTTGCTCAGTTTGTTTTTCATTATTCATTTACGGGATGTGGGCTTCGCAGGGAGAGCTCGTCTTTAATTGCTCTTCCCTAGTTACCCCTCAGAAGATGGTGGTGAGCTGCCTTCTTGAACCGCTGCAGTCCTCGAGGTGTGGGTACACATGCAATGCTGCCAGGGAGGGGATTCCATGACTTTGCCCCAATGACAATTAAGGAACGGTGATATATCTCCGAGTCAGGCCAGGTATACGGTTGGGAGGACAACTCTCAGCTGGTGGCAGTTGCCTATGCTTTCTGCCGCCTTGTCCTTCTTGCTGGTAGAGGTGGTGGGTTGGGAAGGTCCTGGCTAAGGAGTCTTGGTGAGTTGCTACAGTGATGGTACAAATGGCTTCCATTGTACATTGGTGGTGGAGTGAGTGACCGATTGTGGATCGGCTGCCCACCCGGCAGGCTGCTGTGCCCTGTACGGTGATGAGCATCCAGAGTGTTACTGATGCTGCACTCACCCAGGCAAGAGGAGAGTGCTCCATCTCACTCTTGACTTACCAACGATGGACAGGTCTTGGGGAGTTGGGAGGTGAGTGACTCACCACAGGATTCACAGCACCTGCCCTGATCTTGTAGCCACGTTGTGCAAATGGCCACTCCAGTTCAGTGTCTGGTCTACAGTACAAGGCCATAAGGTATAGGAGCAGAATTAGGCCATTTGGCCCATCGAGTCTGTTTCCCCAGTTCATGATGGCTGATCCAATATCCTGCTGGGGTATTAGTCCACCTCCGGTTCAGGAGCAAACTATCTTATTGTGCAGGTCCCACCTTCCCTGGAAGAGAGCCCATTGATCCAAATATCTTATGCCCTCCATCCTACACTAACTCCTTAGCCACGTGTAATCTTCCTAGTTCTGCCCTCACTAGCACATGTCATGGGTAGCAATCCTGAGATCACAACCCTGGAGATCCTTGCTCTTTAACTTAGCACCTAACTCCCTGAATTCTCTGTGCAGAACCTTGTCACTCATCCTACCCATGTCATTGGTACCAACATGGACCACAGCTTCTGGCTGTTCACCCTCCCACTTAAGAGTTTTGAGAACTCGATTTGAGATATCCCAGACCCTGGCACCCAGGAGGAAACATACCATTAGGGAATCTTTTTCTCGCCCACCGAACCTCCTGTCTGTTGCCCCAACTAATGATTCTGCTGTCACTACAACATGCCTCTTCTCCACCGTCCACTTCCCTTCTGAGTCACAGAGCCTGACTCAGTGCCAGAGACCTGACCACTGTGACTTTCCTCCATTAGATCTACACCCGCCCCCCCATCAGTATCCAAAGAGATATACCTGTTGTTGAGGCAGATAGCCACAGGGGTACTCTGCACTGGTTCCTTAACCCTTTCCTCTTCCTGCCTGTCACCCAGTTTCCCGTATCCTGCACCTTGGGTGTAACTACCTCATTGCATGCCCTCGCTATCATACCCTCTGCCTCCCGAATGATCCTGAATTCATCCAGTCCCAGCTCCAGTTCCTTAACATGGATTGTTAGGAACTGCACCTGGATGTACTTCATGCAGTTGTAGTCATCAGGGACACTGGAAATCTCCCTGCTTTCCCATATCCTACAAAAGGAGCATTCTATTACCCTGCCTGGAATCTCTGTTGTCCTAGCTGAGCAGATAACCCAGCCAACACACTTTTCATCCTCTTCCCTCTGGGAGAAGGCTCAGGAGCTTGAAGACTCGTACGGCCAGATTTGGGAACAACTTCTTTCCAACTGTGATAAGACTGCTGAACGGATCCTGACCCGGATCTGGGCCGTACCCTCCAAATATCCAGACCTGCCTCTCGGTTTTTTTGCACGACCTTACTTTCCATTTTACTATTTTCTATTTATGACTTATAAATTAAATTTTTAATATTTACTAGTTTTTACTATTTCTAATATTTAATATTTGTAATCCAGGGAGTGGGAAGCCCAGAATCAAATATCGCTGATGATTGTACGTTGCAGTACCAATTGTTTGGTGACAATAAAGTATAAAGTATAAAAAGAAAGGAAGGAACAAAAACTCAACATTGAGCTTTTCTTTCCTGTGCTTTCTCTGACTGAAGCTTCCCTTCACAGAAGCCTCGAAGAGCTAAAGCATCAGGATCACTTCTCTGACTCTGTCCACTCCGACGACAGCCGCTGTGTTTGCCCCTGCCTTCCTTTAACTTGCTCTTACTAATCAATCCCAACCGGCGACCGGCCACTGGTCAAAACTCTTCTTCACTGTAGCAAGCTGCTGCTGGCTGTTTTACTAAGGCAGTCGACCTGAGTGAAATCCTTTCCTCTCAAAACTTCTGTTGTCTGGATTAGTCGCTGGTCAAAGCTCTTTTCTGCTGTAGTGACCCGCCGCTGGCTTTTCTACTCGGGCAGTGGACCTCATTGAAATACCCTCCTCTCAAAACTTCCGACTTCCGGATTGGGCGCTCCTGGGGTACTGACAGAGGGGGATTCATTGACAGTAGTGCCATGGAGTGGCAGGCATTGAGAGCCCGGTAGCCAGCCCAATATCCCCAACAAGCCTGACAAAAGATTTGAAACAGCTAAGTGCAAGTTTAAGCTGACATGGTCTTTTCCACACCTTGTCCGTGGTATTGGTCGTGTCAAATAAAATGTAAGAAGATTGGCGAGTTGAAGCGGTAAGAAGTCTCATGAGGCTTACGGTTAACAACATGCAGAGAAATATGATTTATCTTGTTAACCAATGGCTCTGAGGAGCATCTACACTCTGTGTCCACATTATCGTTGTGTTTGCAACACTGAGCATCATAGGAAGTCATTCCTGCCTGTGGCCATCAAACTTTTACAACTCCTCCCTTGGAGGGTCAGACACCCTGAGCCAATAGGCTGGTCCTGGACTTATTTCCTGGCATAATTTACATATTACTATTTATTTATTTATGGTTTTATATTGATATATTTATACTCTATTCTTGGGCAACTGTAATGAAAATCAATTTCCCTCGGGATCAATAAAGTATGACTATGACTATGTTTAACTGGTTAATTCTGCTCACCAACACACTGATACAGTACTAGTTGCAGAGAGCACATTAACTCAGACTGATGCTATGTATATAATATCAGATTTGGTGAAGCAGTCACAGCAGCAGGGATACTCGGGGAAGGAAAAGGTTTAGCAGAAGCTGAATGGAACTGAAACAGACGTCAAAGGGACATGTCAGTGTGAATTTTGGAAGGCGAGCATGGAGCTGGACTGGACAGAGTGAATGGACAGTGAAGAAGGCTGCAATTGTAATCCTGGTTGTAATTGGCCCCGCAGTGAAACTGCAAGTACTGGGAGACTGGACCTGTAGATCCAGCAGGAAGGTGATTGGAAATGTGGGAGAGCAGAGTGGTTAATGGCACAGGAAAAGAAGAGTGGGATGGCACAGTGGTTAACATAGCACTGTTACAGTGGGTTCAATTTCTGCCACTGTCTGTAAGGAGTTTTCCTTCTCCTTTGGACTGTGCTGATTTCCTCCGAATGCTCTGGTTGCCTCCCACATGTTAAAGACGTACGAGTTAGGAGGTTAACTGGTCATATAGTGTAATTGGGCAGCACAGGCTCATTGGTCTGGAATAGCCTGTTACTAGGCTAAAATAGACTACATTTTACAGGATGCTGTTGGTTCTCAGTAATAAATTTTAATTGGGTAAAGGAGTTAAGACCCTCGATACATTCAATGGACTTGAAGTAACTATTAAATTACTGAGCCCCCTGGTTCCTTGGCAATGCACAAAACATGCTGGGGGAACTCAGCAGGTCAGGCAGCATCTACGGAGGGATTTGGGCTGAAAGCCTTCATCTACATTGGCCGTGACTCAAAATGTCAACTGTCCATCTCCCTCCGTAGAAGCTGCCTGACCCGCTAAGTTCCTCCAGTGCTTTACATGTTGTCCCAAACCCCAGCATCTGCAGTCTCTTGTGTTTACACCCCCGGTGTCTTGTTGAGGCAAGCTTGCCCAGAGACCAAATCCTTTATCCCTCCGATCAAAGTTCTCACGACTAGAAGCCATCATATTACTATTGGGTGTCCCAGTGGAAATGGGTCCAGATTTTAACCCATCATATCTCTGAACACACACACACATGCATACATATACACAGGTACACACATCTACACATTCACACATATATGCAAACAAGTGTGCTTGCACGCATTTGCTCTCATGAATATACCAGTTGTATATGCACACGCACACAACACACATGCACACAAAGATGCATACACATAACCACACACACACACACACAAACAGTCCCTGAGGTCTGAGAGATTTGCTCCCAGCCGAGTATTGTGTGTTCTGCAAGGACAAAGTTGGACCCACAGACTTCATCCCCCCCACCTCTCACAACATCCGCTTGGTAAGTCGGGGGTACAGTCCTTACACAGGACTTCTGTGCATTCCCAGAGCAGGGCCTCCAGCTTCTCAAACACATCCCACATACTCCTGTTCCACCTGGGTCACGCTTACGGGTCAGAGATTACCGTAAGTCAGTGGGGAATATCACATTTCTCCAAGGAGGATTAGAGCCCGAACGTGAACTTTTTCCTCTGTCCGCCTGGAGATCTGATCTCCAGGACAGAGAGTGTGTTTCAGGAGTCTGGGGTGGGACCTGTGAATGAGGTGACTGGGCCCTCGATGCTGGGAATGTCTGTCTGGGATGGGGTCATCTCCCTTTTCTTTACTGTGGGTTGGGGGATGCTGTGGAGGCAGTGTTGGGTATCTCTCTCTCACACCTCCATCACTGAGAGGTGCCTCCTGAGACACAGGAAAAGTCCACATTTTCTAGGCTGAAACATGAACCTTCACTGTTGGGCAGTGGGTTCAGGAGTGGGAGAGGAGCAGCTGTGTCTTACACAAACATACACAGAGACCAACACACACACGCACACAGAAACCGATACAGATATGTGCGGACAGAGAAACTGATGCACACATACACATGCACACCCACACACTCACGGACCAACGTCCCCACAAATACCCACTGTAACCCACAACACACTCAAACACAGTCCCACAGCGACACAAGCCACACACACAAAACCAGTCACACTCAAACCCTCACACACACATACACAAAACACCCCTCATGCACACAATAAATGCAAGCATAGACATACACTCAAACTCACAAACACACACTGACTCTGCAGACACACTCTCACACAGACACACATACTTGCAGACAGACAGATAGACAGCCAGACGCAGATACACCCATAACAGATAGACACACAGCCAGAGACACAGTTAATAACAAATACAACTCTACCGGGACACGGAATGGAGCTCCTGGAGTGAAGTATGGTTTCATTGATGCAAAGCTGATGTTATAGTGGGAGAGTCGAAAAGGTATATTGTCCAGATGCTTCTTTTCTTTATATTCTGCAGAGAAAAAACAGAAATCTGTGTTTGTGCAACCACTTCCACTTGGTGAAACATCCAAAGGTGCTTTAGAACAGATTTTGTCACAGCAGCCAGATTCGACCCCACCCTCCAGTTCTGTCAGTGTGTGGAGTCCACACATTCTCCCTCTGACCATACTGGTTTTCCCTGGGTGGTCCCGTTTCCTTCCCCATCCCCAGGACCTGTGGCTGGGTGGATTAATTGTCCACTGGAAATTGCTCCCAGTGTTAGTGAGGGGTAGAATCGATGGGGGGGGGGCATGTGGTGGTGGCAGGGTGATCAGAATGTGGGGGTGATTATAGTGAAATTAGTGTAGGCTTGTCGTAACCGGGTGGTTGAGGTTCAGAACAGACTCGGTGGGCCGAAGGACATGTTTCTGTGCTGTATGACTCTACGATGAAGAAGCCCTCTTTGTGATTCAGGGAAAACGAATTTGAGACCACAATAATGTACGGATCTGAAAATCCAGTACTCATAGGATAGGATCATAGACTACCCAGCTGGAATCTGAGGTACATTCCTCCAGTTTGATTTGAGCCTCACAGTGGCAGTGGGGAAGGCCGAGGGGAGACAGGTCAGTGTGGGACTGGGAAGTGGAGTTGAAATGGCAAGCAGCCGTAAACTCAACGTAACCACTCAGGATGGAGAGGCATTGGTCCGCAAAACAATCGGCAAGTCTGTGCTTGTTCTCGTCGATGTAGAGGAGGGGACAATGCCAAGTTGGAGAAAGAAGTCACTTACTATTGTCTGACACCTCTGCCTCAATATAAAGGGTGCTGCCAATGAACTCATCCGGCTTTCCAACCTTCAAGAAGTTGCGCCAAAACTCCCTTGTTCGCAGAGTCACATTTGCTCTTCCTTGCCGCATCTGACAGTGGAAATGAAAGCATTGAGTTGGCATTGACCCCGCAGAGGAACAAGAAGGGAGTGGCGTGTATTTGTCACCATTCACGGCCCTTGATCATCTCATCTGGGTGGATTACACGTGCGCATGGCAAGGTTCCGCAGACAGTAAGGTGGGAACTTGCAAACAGTTTGCATGCTGGGACAGAGAGCGGTGAGTTGCATCTGTGGGTCAGAGCTTCAGGAGCATGAGAGGAGTGGGTCACTTGAATGCAATGATCGTACCATTGGGTTGTGGACGACCCAGGCAGAATTGTGGTGCTGGAGCATAGAACAGTACAGCACAGGAACAGGCCCTTTGTCCCTCAATGTTGTGCTGAACTCATTATAATAGTAATTATATGCCTAATCAAACTAATCCCTTCAAAACAAAACAATGTCCATAAATAACCTCTTAAACACCTCCATCACCGTCCCGGCAGCACATTCCATACTCTGTGTGTAAAAAACTTTACCTGCCTCACTAAGTAATTCTTACCCTCTGGCATTACACATTTCAACACTGTGGAGAAAGATACTGGCTGTCTACACTTATCTATGCCTCTCATAATCTTATAAACCTCTATCAGGATCTCCCTTCTGCTGGGTTAGAGAAAATAATTGGAGCACATGGCACCTAATCCAAGCAGCTTCCTAGCAAACAACTTCTGCGCCCTCTACACAACCTTCCCATATTGGGGCACTCAGAACTGAATGCAATACTTCAGATGCTGCCGAACTGGAGTTTCATAAAATTGCAGCATAACTCCCTGACACTTGAACTCAATGCCTCAACGAATAAAGACAAGTGCTCCATTTGCCTTCTTTACTACCCTATCACCCTCAGGGAGCTGTGGACTTGGATTCCAACATGCTTCTGCACCTCAACACTTTCCCCGTAAGTCAGGTCCTCAAGTTCCAATAAGATTGGCGAGACATGACCTCCCACGCACAAGGCTATGTTGACAATCCCTATTCAGTCCCTGTCAATCCAAATATTTGTATACAATATGCACTGCCTTAGAATACCTTCCAATAACTCACCCACATCTGACGTCAGGCTCACCGGCCTTTAATTTCCTGGTTTATTCTTAGAGCCTTTCTTAAGCAACAGGACAACGTTAGCTGCCCTCCAATCCTCCCGTGGCTAAGGATGTTTAAATATCTCTGCTAGGGCCCTGCAGTTTCTTCACTCGCCTCCCACAGGGAACACCTTGTCAAGCCTTCGAGATTTAGCCACCCTAATTTGCCTCAAGACAGCAAACAACTCCTCCTCTGTAATATGTATAGATTCTGTCAGCTGTCCTGTCTCATTCCCTAATAAAAGAGCTAGTATCGCACTGGGGTATCTATGTACTGATTGAGGAAACTTTCCTGAGCACATTGACAAATTCTTTCCCATCCAGTCTTTTAACAGTATGGGAGTCGCAGTCATTATGTAGGAAGTTAAAATAGTCTACTGTACTATCAAAATCTTCCTTAAGTTTCTTGCCACACTCTGCGATCTCTCTACAAAGTTGCTCCCCTAAATCCTGTGGGATGTTGGGTGGTCCAATATGTGGTCATACCTTTCTTATTCCACAGTTCTACCTATAAAGCCTACTAGGTCTCTCCAGTCAGACTACTGCTGTGACATTTTCCCCGACTAGTAATACCGCCCCTTCTTCTTTAATCCCTCCCACTCTATCACGTCTAAAACAATGAAACCCCAGGATACTGAGCCGCCAGTTCTGCCCCTCCCGCAAACAAGTCTCACTAATGACTGCAATGTCACAACTCCACGTGCTGACCCATGCCCTCTCATCCACTTTTCCTACTACGTGCATTGAAACATACACAGCTCAGAGCATTAGCCCCACCATGCTCAACCTTTTGATTCCTGAATTTACGTTTAAGCTTGGGAACATTTTTCTCCACAACGTCTCCTCTACCTGTACTAGTGCAGTGGTCCCCATCCCCCTGGAACTCTAGTTTAAACCAACACTCCCCCCACCACTGAACAGCAACAAGAGCAAACCTTCCTATTAGGATATTAATCTCCCTCAAACTCAGGTGCAAACCGGCCATTCTGTATGGCTCCAGCTGCCACCTTCCCTGAGAGAGGGCCCAATGATCGAAAAATCTGAAGCCCTCCCTCCAGCCCCATCATCTTCGGCATGTGTTAAAATGTGCGACCTTCCTCACTAGCATGTGATACGGATAGCAATCCCGAGGTCACAACGCTGGAGGTCCTGTACTTTAACTTAGCATCGATGTCCCTGAACTCACTTTGCAGGACCTCGTCACTCCTCCTAATCATCTCATCAGTACTGACATGGACCACAACCTCTGGCAGCTCACCCTCGCACTAAAGAATGCTGTGGACTTGATCCAAGAAGTCCCTGACCCTGTCATCCAGGAGGCAATATACCATATGGGAATCTCGTTCTCATCCACAGGCCCTTCATTCTGCTCTCCTAACCAACGAATGTCCTATCACTATAGCTTGCCTCTTCTTCCCCCTTTTCGTCTGAGCCACAGCACCAAGCTCACTGCCAGAGACCTGACTGATGCAGCTTTCCTCTGCTAGGTCATTCCCCCCACCCCCAGCCCCAGCAGTATCTGAAGTGATATACCCGTTGTTGACGGGAGCAGCCACAGTGGATAGCTGCCTATCCCATTTCCCCCTCCTGATGGTCTCCCAGTTACCTGTGGTCTGTACCTTGGGTGTAACTACCTCTCTGTATGCCCTGTCTATCACCCCCTCAGCCTCCCGAATGATCCCGAGTTCACCCCGTTCCAGCTCCAGCTCCTTAACCCGGTCTGTTAGAAGCTACAGCTGGATGCACTTCTTGCAGGTTTAGTCGCCAGGGAGACTGGAGGTCTGCCTTCCTTCCCACATCGCACAAGAGGTACGTTTTTGCCTGGCGTCCCCACTGCTCTAAACGAACAATCAGAAAGAAAGAATAAATAATGGAAAAATATCTATCTATAGCCTGCATCTCTCCTCACCAAAGCCTCAACTCCCCACTCTACCATGGTTTAATAGCAAACCATTGCCAAATCTAATACCACTTGCAAGGAAAGCACCTCGGAATCTGTTGATCCCCTCTCAGAACATCTGTCAATGTGTATTGGCTGGAAGTCAATGGATCATCATAATGTAATGTGCATTTAATGCTTTGTGGCACAATAGCCCCGCGGGGAGAGCTGCCTCCTCACCGTCCTGAAGACCTGGCTTCAATCTTCTCCTTTAGTGTTGTCTGTACGTAGAGTTTTCACGTTCTGCCTGTGACAGTGTGGCTTTCCACTGGGTGCTCCCATTTCCTCCCACATCCCACATACGTGCAGGTCTGGAAGGTTGATCGGTTGCAGGAAGTTAGCCCTTAGCATTTGGGTGAGGGGTAGAACTTGATGGGAATTTGGGGAGAATGAAACAAGGTTAGACCTATTTTCATGTTGTTTCTCTCTGTATACAGCAGCTGTTCATGTGAACTGCCTCTGGCATCTGGATGAGTGGCAGAATCAGGGGGAAAGCGATGGGAATAAAATGGGAGCAGTTGATGGTCAGTGAGCAGATGAACCTGTTTCCCTGCTGTATGACTCTGTGTGTTTGGAATAATTCTGCCCTTTGGCTCCTCATTATTGCTGAAGGGGAGGTGGTGACGGTGTGTGCTGGGGTGTCAGAAAGTTGTTCACCTGCAAATGTTGATCCAGTCGTGGTAAACACACCCTCGTGCCAGAGGCCTTGGTCAGCCCAAAAATCACCATAGCATCCAGAACGCCATCCGTTTTATTCCTGCAAGGAAAGTAAATAGAATAACAGACAGGTGATCAAGGGCACACGTCGGCTCCCGGCAGACAACTTGTTACTGAGGGTCAAGACTCACGGCACAAGCTCAGGTCTCGGCTAAGTACCACTGCACCTCTCAGAGCGTAAGAGGATGTGAAGACATTACTCACTCTACTTGGATCGAGAATGGGAATGTGTCACTGCTCGTCACGTAGTACCAATAGTCCGGGATTATCTGCACACCAAACCTGGGCACTTCTAGAAAACAAAAATCAGTAACAGGCTTCTTGGAATTTCCATCAATATCTCATCGACATCGCTTGCAAAGCAAAAGCAGCACTCAATGTCTGTCACATTATTTCTCCAAAACTTGATGTAGATAGAGGCCAGATGATTAGCATGTACTCGGCGTGCCAAAGGGGCTGTTCCTGAGCGGTAAGACTGTGATTCAATCGGTACATTTAACGTCAGAGAAATGTATACAACATACATCCTGAAATTCCTTCCCTTCACAAACATCTACGAAAACAGGGGAGTGCCCCAAAGAATGAATGGCAGTTAAATGTTAGAACCCCAAATGGGAATCCCTCCCATTCCTAATATTAAAGACAAATGCTCAGTTAAGATTGTGGCAACGAACAATCTGCTGGAGGAACTTAGCGAATCAAGCAGCATCTGTTTTGGGGGGTGGGGGGTGTGGTGGGTGGGGAGGGGGTTGGTCAAGAGACAGTTTGGGTGGAAACACTGTACCAGTGTTCTGAGGCAGGCCTGATACTTTGACAATCCCTCAACCACCCCAGGACCCCCAAGGAAGCTTTTCGGATTGCTGAAGTTCTTCCTGCAAATTGTTTGTTGCTCCATATTCAAGCGTCTGTGACCGTTTGTGTCACATTGGTTAAGATCATGTTAATTCCTTGGACTGCTGAGAAAATGGAGACATATCCCTTCTCCAGAGCTTTGCTGCTCTGAGGTCTTGGGGGGGTGGGGGGGAAGCAGGTGGAATCAGGTGGAAAACTGGATTTGGATCATGGCCGGTATAACCCTCACCTCTGGACAAGACAAGAAGGGACACATCTTGACTGGAATACAGATTTGCACTTCTTGGAGGCTTGGTATTGTACAACTAGACCAGAATCATGGAGCCATTGAAAGACACAACAGGGAAACTGGTTCTATTCTAGATTTATTTTATTGGCAGGTTGTAAGCTATTGGAAGGCTATCAGCAAGCACTACCTCTCTCTACCAATAATAAAGGTTCGATCCGGACAAGTGTGAGGTGTTGTGCTCAGAGAGGTGAAATGTAAAGGAAAAGTGCACATTTAATGACAGGACATCCAACAACATTGGTGTACACAGGAGTCTGAGAGCTCAAGCCTATAACTCCCTAGGGTAGTAGAGAATGTGTATGGCTTGCTTGCTTTTACTAATCAGGCTACTGAGTTCCAGAGTCAGGAAGTTATACTCAGCTTAATAAAACTCTGGTTAGGCTGCATCTGGAGTATTGCCTTTAATTTTGTTTGTCCTGTTTCAGGAAGGATCTAGAGGTTATGGAAGGAGTGTGGAAGTTCATTCATTCCTTATGTATCCTGCCATATGACGTAGGCAATCACGGTCTTTCCATGACCATGATTGTCCTTGGCAATTTTTATCTGCAGAGGTGGTTTGCCATTGCCTTCTTCTGGGCAGTGTCTTTACAAGATGAGTGACATCAGCCGTTATCAACACTCTTCAGAGATTGTCTGCCTGGTGTCAGTGGTCAAAAAAGCAGAACTTGTGATATTCTGATGTTGTTGTTGGCATCCATCCGTCTCGAAGGACATTGGGTGATGATGATCATCATCACAAGCCTGGGCAGAAGATATGGAGATCCTGAGATGCCCAGTTATCAAGATCCCCCTCTTGGCCTCACCAGTGTAGTCCAGCTTCCTAGTTGTAAGCAAAACGTTTGGCACCAGCTTGGCTGCAGGAGTTGCCGGAAGGATGTTCAATGATGTCCAGCCACCGAAGGGTTTTGGCCCAAAACGTCGACTGTACTTTTTTCTATAGATGCTGCCTGGCCTCCTGAGTTCCTCCAGCATTTTGTGCGTTGTTAAGGACTCCATTCCAGAGTTGCTCTCTGGGTTTACGCCCGTAGCCTTCATCTCTCCCAAGGCTCCCCACATGGCTCTAGGGCTATTTAACCATAGCTGAGGATCTGGTTCATGAGCACCAGGGTATGTCCACATACCAGTGGGCCTGCATGCTGCATATGTAGACCAGACCTTCTCCCCATCCTCTGTAATTCAGCCTAAGTCCAAAAGGAGTGCAGTTTCCCTGTGTCGCCAGCAAGGAGGCACTACATGGGACTATGTATGTGCACCAGCTGTTCATATGACCATCCACTATCTGCTCCCACGGCTTCACGTGACTGCGATCGAGGGGCTAAGCAGATGCTGCACCTTGCCAAAGGGTGACCTGCAGGCTAGCAGGGGGAAGGACAGACTTATACCTCCTCTGGTAGAGACATATACGTACTCCGCCTCCCAAGCGTAGAAGACGTGAACCAAAATAGTGCCTGGATTACAAGGTGTGGGCTGTAAGGAGAGGCTGGAGAAACACGAGTTGTTTTCTTTAGAGCGTTGGTGGCTTCGGGCTCCTGGGAGACATGATGGAAATTTATAATATTAGGAGAGACAGCTGTTTTTTTTTCACTAAGGTTTAAATGTTGCATCTAAGGTGAGAAGGGGAAAGATCCGTCAATTGATGAATCAACTCTTTATTTCCCTCCGTAGATGCTGCCTGAACTGCTGAGTTCTTTGAGCAGTTTGTGTGTATTGTGTGACATCTCTGTCGTGTACCGTTCCACCTGACGTAATTTCTCAGTGTTCTCAGAGGCCGAGCATCTGTAGGTTTTCCTTGGGGGTGCTGCTTACAAGCTGAGCTCCATCAATCACAGCAGGCTTCTGGTCGATGCACCAGGCAAGCAGCTGGGCGATGGAGACACCAGGGACTGCAGATGCTGAAATCCAGAGCAACACAGCACACAGGGAGGGAGTCAGCATCTACAGAGGGAAATGCACAGTCACTGTATCAGGTCAAGAATCCTTCACCCTTAATTGGGATTCTGCGAAAACCTCTCTCAATGCTCCCCACCCCACCCTGTTGTGATCTCTGCTTCTCTCTAGTCCAGAGGAAGAAGCTTGATCTGGAACGTTGACTGTCTGCTTCTCTCTGAAGAACTGGCTAGTGATGGTCAGGAGGCAAAGCCCAGTCTTAATCAGGTTTCATTGGACTGGTGCTGTATGAATCTATGTCATTAAGAGCAAGGGCAACAAAGATATAGGAGGCACTTGTCATTACCACCAAATGTCCAACTTTAGCAACATCTGTCCCTTCTCACTGTTGGACTTGTGGTTCTTGTCAGGTCTAGTCTGACAACACAGCATTGGCCCAAACAGACACTGAACCACCAGACTCCTGAGGTGAGATGAGAATCATCATCACTGGAGTTGACGCAACTCTTTGACCAAGTTTGGCCTCAACGAGACCTGGTGGACAAAACTCTAAGAGGAACACAAAACTTGGAAGGAAAACACACAGAATGCTGGAGGAACTCATCAGATCAGCCACCATCAGCGGCTCAGGCCAAGCCCCTTCATCAGGATAAAGCATCCTGATGAAGTCCTGGTGAATGGCCTCAGCCTGAAACGTCAACTATTTATTCTTTTCCTTAGATGCTGCCTGTCTTCCTGAGTTCTTGCAGCATTTTGTGGCTTTCACTCAACATTTCCAGCATCTGTAAAATCCCTTGTGACTAAACTCTTGAGGAACTCAGCAGGTCAGGCAGTGTCTGAGGAGGGAGATGTGTCTCCATTAAACCCCCAGAGCAGCTGAAGGAAAGCATTTACTGTTGAAGTCATACCTTGCTCAAAGGAAGACTGGATATCAATCATCCTGGCCCCAGGACAACACAGGGAAAAGTAGTGCCACTGCCAGAAAGCCCCAGAGACCTGGGTTCAATCCCAAACTCTGGCATTGTCTGTATGCTTACTTTGCACATGCTCTCTGTGAGTGCAAGTGTTTCCCCTTGGGTATCTGGTTTCCTCCCACCAAAGACATGCAGGTCAGTGGTAAATTCTTCAGGATAAATTGGTCCTAATGTGTGGGTGGGGCAGTTGTTGGGAACATGGGGAGAATGGAATTCAGGGGGAAAAGCTAGGGAATGGGATTAATGGGTTGGGCTGAAAGCTATCACAGATTGGAAAGGTCAGATGGACAGTACTGAATGAAAATCTGAGGTTGCGGGTTTAGGCAATCCGAGCACGGTCTGCTTTTCGGTGAGTGGCAGTTATCACTAAAAGACATTTGTTGCTGAGGCAGCGCGAGGTTTAAAAAGAGCTCAGGACCTTTTGGAACTTATCAATGGGATACAATCATAATAATCTCTTAGGGACTTGGCAGGAACTGATAAAAAAAGAAGTGAGGTGTAAGTGGAGTGGCCTTTGTAGAGCGGTCAGTGTTAGAGTGGCCAGGCCTTAGCTCAACAGGCTTAGGTGAGAACAGACGCAGGCTGGGTACCTAACAGTCTCCCTGATAACTACATCGGCAGGAAGCGCACCCAACTTCAGCTCTTGACTGACAAGCTCAAGGTACAGGATGTTCTCAGGATCATTCGGGAGGCTGAAAACCTTATAGATGAGACTTTTACTGAGGTGGTCACACCCAGAGAGCAGGCTTCAGATTGTAGATGGAGAAGTAAGGTACTTAAGCAGACAGTGCAGAGTTACCCTCTGGCTATTCGCCTCAGCAACCAGTAAAACACTTTGGGTGCTGCTGTGGGAGTGGAATGCCCTTTCAAGGTACAGCAGCAGCAGCAGGCCAGTGGTACTGAGGCCCGTTCTGAGGCTCAGCAGGGAAAGGTGAAGTCAGGCAGAGCAGTAGTGATTGGAGACTCTATAACTAGGGAGAAGGACAGGAGATTCTGTACCTGTGAAAGAGAAGGCAGGATGGTGTGTCTCCTCCCAGAGGCTAGGGTCCACAATGTCTCAGAGCGGCTGCAGAAGATTCTCAAGATAGAGAGTGAGCAGCTAGAGGTTGTGTTGTAGAGGGGGGAAGAAATCCTTCGCAGTGAGTATAGGAAGTGAGCTGCAGAGGAGCACACCCAGGGCAGTAATCTCTCTATTACACCCAGTCCCACATGTTAGTCAGGACAGGAATAGGATGATCATACAGATGAGTGAGTAGCTGGGGGAGTGGTGTAGTGGGCAGGTTTTCAGATTTCTGGATCTCTTCTGGGAAAGCTATGATGTATACAAAAGGACAGCTTACACCCGAACCCGACAGGGACGAGTATCATTGTGGGCAGGTTTGCCACAGCTGTCGGGGAGGGTTTAAACTAATTCAGCAGGGGATGGGAACTGGAGTTATCAAGCTGAAGATGGAGCAGTTGGTATACAAGAAGATGCATGTGTAGTAGACTGTAAGGATAGACAGGCAGATGATAGGGCAAAATTGCAGTCAGTGGGATGAGTTGAAGTGTAACATGGGGGCAAAATAGAAAAGGGGGATGAATACAGGACTGAAGGTTTTATATTTGATTGCACGCAGTATACAAAATAATCTTGTACCGCAGTTAGAGATTGACAGGTATGACATTGTGGGCATCACTGAGTCATGGCTAAGAGAAGGTCATAGTTGGGAGCTTAACACCCAATGTACATTTTATTAAAAGGACGGGTAGTTAGGCAGAGGAGGTGTGGTGTTTCTGTTGGTTAAAAGTACAATTAAATCCTGAAAAACGAGGTGACATAGGATAGGTAAATATAGAATCTGTGTGGGTAGAGTTAACATAGCAACATAGAAAACCTACAGCACAGTACAGTCCCTTCGGCCCACAAAGCTGTGCCAAACATGTCCTTACCTTAGAAGTTACCTAGGGTTACCCATAGCCCTCTATTTTTCTACGCACCATATACCTATTCAGGAGTCTCTTAAAAGACCCTATCGTATCCATCTCCATCACCGTCGCCAGCAGCCCATTCCATGCACTCACCACTCTCTGCGTAAAAAATCTACCCTGACATCTTCTCTGTACCTATTTCCAAGCACCTTAAAACTGTGCCCTCTCGTGCTAGCCATTTCAGCTCTGGGAGAAAGCCTCTGACTATCTACACAATCAATGCCTCTCATCATCTTATACACCTCAATCAGGTCACCTCTCATCCTCCGTCTCTCCAAGGAGAAAAGGCCGAGTTCACTCAACCTATTCTCATAAGGCATGCTCCCCAATCCAAGCAACATCCTTGTAAATCTCCCCTGCACCCTTTCTATGGTTTCCACATCCTTCCTGGAGTGAGGTGACCAGAAATGAGCACAGTACTCCAAGTGGGGTCTGATCAGGGTCCTATATAGCGGTAACATTACCTCTCTGCTCCTAAACTCAATCCCATGATTGATGAAAGCCATTGCACCGTATGCTTTCTTAACCACAGAGTCAACCTGCGCAGCAGCTTTGACTGTCCTATGGACTCGGACCCCAAAATCCCTCTGATCCTCCACACTGCCAAGAGTCTTACCATTAATGCTATATTCTGCTATCATATTTGACCTACAAAAATGAACCACTTCACACTTATCTGGGTTGAACTCCATCTGTCGCTTCTCAGCCCAATTTCCCACTGTAACTTCTGACAGCCTTCCACACTATTCACAACACCCCCAATCTTTGTGTCATCGGCAAATTTACTAACCCATCCCTCCACTTCTTCATCCAGGTCATTTATAAAAATCTCCAAGAGTAGGGGTCCCAGAACAGATCCCTGAGGCACATCACTGGTCACCGACCTCCATGCAGAACATGACCCCTCTACAACCACACTTTACCTTCTGTGGGCAAGCCAGTTCTGGATTCACAAAGCAATGTTCCCTTGGATCCCATGCCTCCTTGGTTTCTCAATAAGCCTTGCATGGTTACCTTATCAAATGCCTTGCTGAAATCTATATACACTACATCTACTGCTTTACCTTCATCAATGTGCTTAGTCACATCCTCAAAAAAATTCAATCAGGCTCATAAGGCATGACCTGCCTTTGACAAAGCCATGCTGACTATTCCTAATCATATTATGCCTCTCCTAATGTTCATAAGTCCTGCCTCTCAGGATCTTCTCCATCAACTTACCAACCACTGAAGTAAGACTCACCAGTCTATAATTTCCTGGGCTATCTCTACTCACTTTCTTGAATAAAGGAACAACATCCGCAACCCTCCAATCCTCCGGAAACTCTCACATCCCCATTGATGATGCAAAGATTGCCAGATGGTCAGCATTCTCTTCACTCACCTCCCACAGTAGCCTGGGGTACATCCCGTCCAGTCCTGGTGACTTATCCAACTTGATGCTTTCCAAAAGCTCCAGCACATCTTCTTTCTTAATATCTACATGCTCAAGCTTTTCAGTCCGCTGCAAGTTTGCAGTTAAGAAACAGGAACGGTAGAAAGACTCTGGTGGAAGTTGCAGTATATGCAGGCCTCCGAACAGTTGCCAGGATGTTTAAAGTACAATGGTGTAAAAAGGGCAATGTTACGATAGTCATGGGGCATTTCCACTGGTGGGTGAATTGGGAAAAATATGTTGGTGCTGGATCCCAAAAGGTGGAATTTGTAGAATGCATATGAGATAGCTTCTTAGAGAAGCTTGTGGATGTTGTGAAATGGTCAAGATTTGATTGAGGACCTTTATGTAAATGAACCCTTGGGTGGCAGAGATCATAGTAAGATAGAATTCACCCTGCCACTTGAGAGGGAGAAGATAAAGTCAGATGTATCAGTATTACAGTGGAGTAAATGTAATTACAGGGGCATGAGCGAGGAGCTGGCCAAAGTTGATTGGAGGGGAACACTATCAGGGATGACATCAGAACAGACATGGGTGGAGTTTCTTGGGCCAGTTAAGAAGGTGCAGGGAGAGATACATCCCAAAAATGAAGAAGTATTCTAAAGGGAGGATGAGGCAACTGTGGCTGACGAGGGAAGTCAAATTCAGCTTAAAGGGAAAAGCAAGGGCATACAATATAGCAAAAATTAGTGGGAAGTTAGAGAATTGGGAAGCTTTTAAAAAGAAACAAAAGGAAACCAAAAAAGCCATAAGGAGAGAAAAGATGAAACATAAAGATGAAATAAAGCCAATAATATAAAAGAGGATACCAAAAGTTTTTCTCAGTTATATAAAGAGTAAAAGAGAGGCAAATATCAATCCACTAGAAAATGGTCCTGGAGAGGTAGTAATGGGGAACAAAGGAGTGGCAGATGAACGAAATATTTCGTGTTAGTCTTCACTGGGGAAGACACTGGCATTGTGCCAGAGATTCAATAGTGTCAGAGAACAGAACTGAGTGTAGTTGCTATTACTAAGGAGAAGGTGCTTGGGAAACTGAAAGATCTGAAGGTAGAAAAGTCACCTGGACCAAATGGACTACAGCCTACAATTCTGAAAGAGGTCACTGAAGAGATTGTGGATTCATTAGTGATGATCTTTGAAGAATCTCTAGAATCTGGAACGGTTCCAGAAGCTGGAACAATGCAAATGTCACTCCACTCTTTAAGAAGGGAGGGAGGCAGAAGAAAGGAAATTATAGGCTGATTAGCTTGACCTCAGCGGTTGGAACGATGTTGGAGTCTATTATTAAGGATGAGGTTTTGAGGTACTTGGAGGCACAATAAAATAGACCAAAGTCAGCGAAGTTTTCTGAAGGGAAAATCTTGCTTAATAAATCTGTTGGAATTTTTTGAGGAAATAACAGGCAGGATAGACAAAGGAGAGTCAGTGGATGTTACTTACTTTGACAAGGTGTTACACATGAGGCTGCTTAACAAGATGAAGGCCCATGGTGATACAGGAAATATACTAGCATGGATAGAAGATTGACCGGCAGAAAGCAAAGAGTGGGAATAAAGGGGGCCTATTCTATTTGGCTGCCATTGACTAGTGGTGTTGGTATTGGGACCACTTCTTTTCAATTATATGTCAACTATTTGGATGACAAAATTGATGGCTTTGTGGCCAAGTTTGTAGCCATTCAAAGATAGGTAGTGTTGATAAAGTCTGTGGAAAGACTTAGATTGGTAGAGTGGACAAAGAAATGGCAGACGGAATATAGTGTAAGGAAGTGTTTGGAGAAGGAATAAAGGTGTGGACTATTTTCTAAATGGGGAGAAAATTCATAAATTAGAGGTGCACAGGTGCAGAATTCCCTAAAGTGTGACTTAAAGGTTGAGCCATTTGTAAGGGAGACAAATGCAAAGTTAGCATTTGTTTTGGGAGGACTAGAATATAAGAGTAAAGATGAAACGCTGAAGCTTTATAAAGCACTGGTCAGACCGTACTTGCAATTTTGTGAACAGTTTTGGACCATTTTTCCAAGAAGGGATTTGCTGGCATTGGAGAGGGTCCAGAGGAGTTTCACAAGAATGATTTTGTGAATGAAAGGGTTAATGTATGAGGAGCGTTTGATGTCTCTGTGTCTGCACTCACTAGAGTTCAGAAAAATGCAGGGGATTTCATTGAAATCTATAAAATATTGAAAGGCCTAGATAGAGTGGATGTGGAGAGGATGTTTTCTACCATGGCACTCTGCCAACAGGACCAGAGGGCACAGACTTAAAATAGAGGGACGTCCATTTGGAACAGTAATGAGAATGAATTCTTTTAACCAGAGGATGGTGAGTCTGTGGACTGCATTGCCACAGATGGTTGTGGAGGCCAAGTCACTGAATATATTTAAAGTGGAGGTCGATAGGTTCTTGATTAGTAAGGGTATCAAAGGTTACAGAGAGAAGGCAGGAGAATGGGGTTGCGAGGGTTAATAAATCAGCCATGATGGAATGGCGGAGCATACTCAATGGGCCGAATGGCCTAATTCTACTCCTATGTCTTATGGTCTTAGCGCCATGCGCTGTAAGGGGATGAACTCACCATGCTTCTGAACTAGGAACTTCTTCAAGCCATAATATTCAGAGTTTTTGCTGACTTTTGCCCGTATTTGATACATGCCGTTCCTGTAAATTAAGAAAATCAAACATGGCATATGACTGCTTCATTAACAACTCCAGTTTCCTAGTTATAATGAAGGGTATTGAAAGTGAAATGTTGAGCTATAGTAAGATATAGTGTGTAAAGTTCTCCATAACCAACAACTGACTGACAAGGAAACCCCAGTGTGAGAACTGTTGGGAGTGCTGGACTCAGCTAGGCCCATCATGGGCACAGCTCTCCCCACCATCTACATGTACAAGGGGCGATGTCTCATTCAACATCAGGACTCCCACCATCCGGGCCGTGCTCTCTCCTCAATGCTGTCATCAGGCAGGAGGTACAGGAGCCTGTAGACCCACACCTCAATGTTCAACCACTCCCCACATCATGAACCAACCCGAAGAATCCTAGTTCTAAGTTTCCTTCAAATTGCATCAATGTTGCCGACTACTTTTAAAATTTTGTCACGTAGATTTTGCATTTTGTGACTGTCATGTTTATAATGTACAGTGATGGTGTTGCAAAGGGGTAATTTTCCTTTATTCTCCAGGGAAGTGTGGCCATGACAATAAACTAGAACTTGAACTGGTCCCACACACAGAAAATGCTGGTGGAACGCAGCAGGCCAGGCAGCATCTATAGGAAGAGGTACAGTCAACGTTTGGGGCCGAGACCCTTCGTCAGGACTAACTGAAAGAAGAGATAGTAAGAGATTTGAAAGTAGGAGGGGGAGGGAGAGATCAGAAATGATAGCAGAAGACAGGAGGGGAGGGGTGGATCTAAGAGCTGGAAAGATCATGGGACAGGAAGCCTGGGGAGGGAGAGAACTGGGGAGGGGAGCCCGGAGGGTGGAAAGCAGGCAAGGAGTTATAGTGAGAGGGACGGAGGGAGAAAAAAGAGAGAGAGAAAAAGAAGGGGGGAAAAAAATAAAAAACCCACATTAAATAAATAAATAATGGATGGGGTGTGAAGGGGAGGAGGGGCATTAGCGGAAGCTAGAGAAGTCAATATTCTCATTTTATTCTCCCCACATTGGCACAAACTGACCTTGGATTCTACTCCTCAGCCACACACTGGGGGCAAATTGCCAATTATCCCATCAACCTGTACATCTTCTCGCTACAGCTCGAGATGTGGGAGAAATCTGGAGCATCCTGGAGTCACAGGGAGAATGTTGAAACCCTGCAAACAGGCAATAGAATTGAACCTGGGTCTCTGGAGAAGAGGCAGAGTTTCGATCCACTGTTGCTCCATGTCACGTTAACACTGTTTCTCTCGTCACAGAGGCTGCCACTTCATCGCTGGATTTTACTGCAGGTTCCTGCTCTGCACTTTGCTTTTAGACCTGAAATGATTTACAGCTCTCTGGTGTCGCTGGAACAGCCTCGTTGAACACAGGGTAGTTTTGGTCAAGAGCTTTGCTTCAAAGGGCATTGATCATGACCACACATCTCCTAAGTGTCACCTAAAAACAGATTTCCTGACCATTCTCACTGGTCAGCACAATGGTGCAGCAGGTAGAGCCATTGCCTCACAGCTCTGGAGACGAGGGTTCGATTCCGACCTCCGGCGCGGCCTGTGTGGAGTTTGCACGTTCTCCATCTGACCACGTGGGTTTCCCGTGGATCCCACATCCCGAGGACATGCAGTGTGTGGATGAGGGGTAAGATCTAGGGGGAGTTGAAGGGAATGCGGGGAGAATAAGATGATCGATGTAGGCGAGGGGTAGATAGCTGAAGGGCTTACAGGAAGGCGGCGGCATCCATCATCAGAGACCCCCCCCCCAACGCCCCATCATCCGGCCATGTCCTCTTCATGATGCTGTCATCAGTTCGGTGGCACAGGAGCCTGAAGACCCACACCCCAATGTTCGACAACAGTTGCTGCTCCACTGCATCAGGGTCCAGTACTGACCGGAAAAACCTTAACACTACCTCAGACTAGATTTCTTTTCCTCTGGTGTCATTAAGTTTATTTTTGTTTTGTAAACTGTGCACCATTTATGTTAAATTAAGCTTATGTCAATTTATGTTCCTTAACATTTGGTTCTGCCAAAAACTAACTTCCATCGCATTTATGTATGCCTACCTGTGACAATAAACTCAAATGGTCTTACTCTCTTTCACTGGGGGAAAAAAAAACTATGTATTCACCCTATCTATACCCCTCATGATTTCATACACACCTTGATCTTCAACATCCATTGCTTCCCAAACAAATAATGCTGAGTGGATGGAAGAGTTTGGATATTGGGCCTCTGTCCTGGTCTTCTACAATTTCAGAGTCAAGTTCGAGTCTGTAGTCTTACACACAAGTACATATGCACGCAGGTGCAATGAAAAACTTACTTACAGCATCGTCACAGACACAAGGGATCATAGAGCAGCATTCACAAGAAAAACACAAATTGAACGTGAATCATGCACATTTTTACAAGAAAGGAGAAAATTAGAATAAACCAGTCCATTTTAATGCAAAGTGGCCATAGTGTTGCTAGAACAGGGTTTTCCATCACTGCCTGGTACGGGAACTGCCATCCACAGGAACACAAGAGGCTGCTGGGAGTGGTGGTCTCAGTGCCAGCCATCACGGGTACCGCTCGCCCTTCGAGCTACTGAAGGGAAGAAGCTGCTCTTGAACCTGGCGCTGTGGGAATTCAGGCTGCCCGGTGGTTGCTGCGAGAAGATGATGTGGGAATCGTTGACGACCGCTGTTGCCTTCTTGAGGCAGCAGCTCCTGCTGATACCACCGATGGTGGGAGGGATGTGCTTCTAATGTATTGGGCTGATTCCAGTGCTCTCTGCAACTTCTTACGTTCCTGCACGTTCAAATCACTGTACTGTACCAGACCATGATACAGCCGGTCAGGACACCTTGTACAGTACATCTGTAGAAGTTAGTGTTCAGTGACATGGCAAACATCATAATCTTAGAAGAGTACAGCACAGTATAGGCCCTTCGGCCCACAATGCTGTTCTGACCCATATAAACCTACTCCCTTCCTCCTACACAGTCCATGACCTTGCATTTTTCTTTCATCCATGTGCCCATGTAAAAGTCCCTGAAATATCCCTGATGTATCAGCCTCTACCACCACTCCCAACAGCACGCTCCAGGAGCTTCAAATTCAGTGTAAAAATCCTACCCCTGATATATCCCTATACTTTCCTCCACTCACCTTAGAAGGATTTCCTCTGGTATTGGCCATTGTCGCCCTGGGAAAACAGTGCTGTCTATTAACTCCGTCTTTGCCTCTTACCATCTTAGACATCACTATAAAGTTGCTCCTCGTCTACTTTCGCTCCAAAGTCCTAGCATGCTCCACCTTTCCTCATACGACATGTAACTATCTGTGAATGCAAAGACACTGCTGTGCCTTCCCTTATGATGACAGGAGGTGCAGATTAGAGAATATATTCAGTGAAGCCAGCAGGTGGAACCTTACATTTCAGATTCAGAGCTGATCTCCCCAGTGTGAACTGAACTGGATTCACTTTGTCCTTCCAGAGTTGACAAGACACTGCCCATTGAATCCTGGAAACACAGGAGGACACCTACAGTTCATTGATAACGGAGATCGATAAAGATCAACACTACAGAGGGTCAACATAAAAACAAGGTTAATCATTACAGTCGAGACGTTGCCATTAACCAGCTCTTTCAAATGATTCCAAACCAGCAGTCTCCTGGGTGGCTGTGAGCTCTGCTTTGGCAGACTAGCACACTGGGTAGAACCGCTGCCCACAGCCCCAGAAACCTGGGTTCGATCCCAACCTGTCACGCTGTTCCTCTGGGGAGGGGGGGGTTCACACGCTCTCCTTGTGACCTGAGTGGAATTCCCCTGGGGCAGTATGACCGCCGGACTTTTGCAGACCAATACCGTAAATGATGACAAGCGTGAAGGGCTGCACTCTGAAAGGTCAAAGTAGGGTAGGACATGTACGGGAAATGGCAGGGAGTGTTGACAGAGGGCCCTTGGGGTCCAAGTTCATAGATCCATGACTATGGCTGTACAGACAGATATGTGATGAAGAGGCAAGTGGGAGATTTGCCTTCATCACCTGTGGAACAGAATAAAAGGAGCTGGAACTTCATGCTACAGCTTTTAAGAAGCATTAGTTCAAAGTTCAAAGTAAAACATTATCAGAGTACATATGTGCCACCATGTACAACCCTGACGTTCTTTTTCCTGAGGGCATACTTAGCAAATCTATAGAACAGTAACTGTAAACAGGATCAATGGACAACAGACTGTGCAAATGCAAACATAAATAAACCGTAATAAACACAACTGCATTATTGCACACAGTTCCATTTGCAATGTGGAGTGGGTGCAGAGGAGATTCACCAGGATGTTGCCTGCGTGGGAACATTTTAGTTGTAGGGAGAGATGGGAAAAACTTGGTTTGTTTTCCCCAGAGCGGAGGAAGTTGACCTGATAGAGAGATATAACTTTGTGAGGGGGATAAATATAGGGTACAGAATCTTTTTTCCCATTGTAGAGTTGTCCAACTAAGAGGACATAAATATAAGGTGAGAGTTAAAGAGTTTACAGAGAATCTGAGAGGGTGTATTTTTCACCCCAGTGGATGGCTGGAATCTGAAATGCACTGTCTGAGGGAGAGGTGGAGGTCGAGATTCTCACAACATTGGAGAAGTATCTAGACAAGCAATCACCAAGGCCAAGGAAGCTACCAACCAAATGCAAGGAAATGGGATTGGGGTAGGTAGGTGCGATGGTCAGCAGGGATGCATTGGGCTGAATGGCCTGTTTCTGAAGTGTATAACTCTATGACTGTACAACTGTGCCCTCTTGGTTCAAGATACATTCAGCCTGTGATGATTGGCTCAATTCTGTTGATTATAATTAAATACAGTAGACAAGAATGTAGACCAAGAGTTTTCAGAAGATATAAAACATAGAGTACCTCTTCAGTCCACAATGTTGTGCAAACTCTTAATTTGCTCAAAGATCATTCTAACCGTTCCCTCCAATATAGGATCATAGACCTCCATTTTCCTTTCATCCATGTATCTATTTGGAGTCTGTTAAACATCCCTATTGTATCAGCCAGCTGAAATATTACTGTAAAATATTGGTTATTCCACAATGGTTTTAAGACGAGATCAAGGAAAAACAATTGGACCACCACTTACCAATACTTCAATGTCAACCATGCAGTTTATGGGTTTCATTTCTTGATCGAATGTAAAGATTTGATAATGTACTGAAAAAAAGTATAATTGGAAATAATGTCAATAAACAAGAATTTGTCAATGCAGTGGGGAAATTTGAAGACGTTTCTTTATTCAGCAGCGTTCTCTCTAATTTTTTTTATAGCTACACAGACCAACCATTGCTCTGAGTAGGAAATTTTTACATGGCCTGAAAACTGCACGCCACTTGGTAATAACACTATATTGTTTAAATTCCGGCTGTGTGGCAATAAAGGCTATGTGTGAGGGAGCATTTCAGTCACTGCGCGGCCCTGCAGCTTAGAGGAACTGTGCTGTTCAGTGAACAGACCTCAGGTTTGCTCATTAATTCATCTGATATCTGCACCTGAGTCACAGTTGTGGGCCCAGAAAGGCACCAAATGCCTTCCCACTGTATTAGAGTCAAAGAGTTATACAACATGGAAAAAACAGGCCCTTCTTCCCAACTGTCCACATCGACCAAGAGTCCCCGTCCAAACGAGTACCATTTGCCAGTGTTTGGCTCATAACTTCCTAAACCTTTCCAATCCATGTGCCTGTCCAACTCTCTTTTAAAAGTTATTACTGTACCTGTCCCAGCCATCTTCCCTGACAGCTCATTCCATATACATACCACTCTCTGAATGGAAAAAGTTGTTTCCCAAGCTCCTCCTAGATCTTTTCCCTCTCAGCTTAAACCTGTGCCCTCAAGTTCTTGATACCCCAAGCCTGGGGAAAAAAAAGAGGACAAGAGAAACAAGACCACTATCTCTTATGAGGATGAAGAAGAGTGTATAAATGCAATACAGAGCTGCGGGTGAGGGAGAGAAATAAGGTAGCTTGATTTCCTGGGGAAAATGTGAGTGGAATCACTCTGGTATACAAAATAGGAAGGCTGAGGATGGACTTGTCACAGAGTGGCTACCACAAGTGGGCCATACCAGGTATTCTCTCATGAGGAGAAATTAAGTAGAATAGGATCATATACCAAAGCATATCTATTTAAGGTGGGTGGAGGAAAATCTAGGGGAGATACTAGCGGTAGCTTTTTTTACATGGAGAACACTAGGTGCATCAAACGCACTGCCTGAGTTGGTGGTAGAGGCTGATGTAATAGGAACCCTTAAAAAAATTCTTGGATAGGCATACGGATGTAAGGAAAATGGAGGTTTATGGACTGTGTAGGTAGGAAGGGTTGTATTGTAAATGGAGTAGGGTTGTATTGGTTGGCATAACGTTATGGGTCAAGCTACTCTAATTTATTAACTATTTATGGTTCTATTACTATTTATTATTTATGGTGCAACTGTAACGAAAACCAGTTTCCCCCGGGATCAATAAAGTATGACTATGACTAATGATTCTGGGAACGAAAGGCTTAATGTATGAGAAGTGTCTGATGTATCTGGACCTGTACTTGAAGGACTTCAGAAGAGTGAGGGAGAAGTCTCATTGAAACCTATTGGATACTGAAAGGCCTGTATAGTTTGGATATGGAGAGATTGTTTCCATTTGTGGGAGAGTCTAGGACCAGAGATCACAGCCTCAGAATAAAAGGATGTCTCTTTAGAACTGAGATGAGGAGGGACTTCCTTAGCCTGAGGTAACGAATCTGTGAAATTTGTTGTCACAGTGGGCTGTGGAGGTCAAGTCATTGCATGTATTTAAAGCCAAGATGGATAGGTTCTGATTGGCAAGGGGAGAAGGTGGAAGAGTGGAGTTGAGAAAAGAAAATTGGCCATGATTCAAAGGCAGAGTAGATTCTTTAGGCTGAATGGCCTAAATATGCTCCTATATCATCTGGCCTTACGGACTTCTAACTGTATACGTCCCTCAATCGCTACACTTCCATGTTGGAAACATCTCAAAATTTACCCTGTCAAGCCCTCTTAAGATATGTTGGTTTGATAACACCACATTCTTCGAATCGAAGTGCCTGTCCAACTCTCTTTTATAAGTTATTATTGTACCTGTCCGAGCCATTTCCTCTGGCAGCTCATTCCATACACACATCACCCTCTGTATGGAAAAAGTTGCCTCCCAAACTCCTCTGTGTTTTTCCGTTTCCCTACACCCTTAACCTGTGTCACTCTCCTGAGCTGCAAAGAATCCAATGGGTCTAATGCCATTACTCGTTGGGGTAGACCTGCGATTGCCCACCCTCTGAAACCAGCGCTCAGTACCATTACGATAAGAATAAACCACGGGTTTACACCTGAAGTTGCCGTGTTACTTACCAGTTTCATTAGGAGCATAAATGGGTTTATCAGTCACTATGTAAATAAAGTAGGGTCGTGATCTCAGCCGGATGGGAGCCTTTCTGGTCACACTGAATGGTGGGGAGAGTTCAGCGACGAGAGTTGTATACTGTGCTCCATGGTTGAAGTTCAGGTGAGCTGTCTCCCCTGGAAGAATCTGGGGAAATAAAGTTGTGTGGAATTGTATTAGTGGTACAACGTATGCCCGTGGAGGCAGATCAATAGCGTAAGGATCCAGGGTCTAATCAGAGATGTGATGTTTAATAGTGCAGCTGCCTCACAACCTCCCAGAGAACCAGGTTCAATCCTGACTTCGGACACAGAGTGTAGTTTGCACATTGTCTCTGTGTGTCATAGAAATGTCGTATCATACAGAGTGGAAACAGGCCTTTTGGCCCTCTGGTCCCTGCTGTCCCCGTGTATCATAGAAATGTCGTATCATACAGAGTGCAAACAGGCCCTTCGGCCCTCTGGTCCCTGCTGTCCCTGTGTGTCATAGAAATGTCGTATCATACAGAGTGCAAACAGGCCCTTTGGCCCTCTGGTCCCTGCCAAGGTTCCCATCTGAGCTGGTCCCATTTTTCTGCATTTAGCCCACAGCCATCTAAAACTTTCCTATCCACACAGTGTCCAAGTATCTCTTAAATATTGTTAATGTACCTACCTCAACAACTTCCTCTGGCAGCTCATTCATTACACTGACCACCCTCTATGTGAAAACGTTGCTCCTCAGGTTCCTATTAAATCTCCCCTCCCACCTTACACCGATGCCCCCGGTTCTAGGTTCCCTAGCCCGGGAAAGTGATTGTGCATTGCCGGTGTATATGCCCCTCATTATTTTGACTGCCTCTCATTCTCCCACACTCCGAGGGTTAAAGTCCCGACCTGCTAAACCTCTCTCCCTAACTCAGAGTGGCTTCCTGCCCCATTCCAATGACTGCAGCTAACCAGCCGCTGTAAATCGCCCCTGAAGGAGCTGGGAGAATTGGTGGGGGTTGTGATAGAGAATATTAGAGGGATGCAACTTGAGCAACGGGACTGATAGATCTGGACGGGTTGAATTGCCTCCTTGGCGTCCGAAAGAAATATGAGGTGCTGAGGCAGGGCTGATTCCAAAGAAGAAAGCCTTTATGAAAGAGGGTGAGCTTCGAGGAGTGGTCTGGAGCTGAGGTTTCTGGAGGGTGCTGTCACCCGTATCAAGGAGGCAGATAAAAACCCCAACAAGGCATGTAGACCCTGCTGAGGGTCTGAGGCTCAAAGAAGAAATTCCCATTTTCAAACAAATATAGTCTTTCAGATCATCTGTGCCTATACTACCTCCTATAATCCAGAAAAAAAAATCTATTTTCTATTTATTGAGAGACACAGTACAGTAACAAGCCCTTTCATTCCAATGAGACCCTGCTGCCCGATTACATCCCTGCGACCAGTTTACTCACTAACCTGCACGTCTTTGGAACGTGAACGGAAAGGGGAGCACCCAGAGAAAACCCATGTGGACACAGGGAGAACGTACAATCGCCTTACTGACAGCGGCAGAACTGAACCCGGGTCGCTGGCACTGTGATAGCATTACGCAAACTGCTTCACTACCATGTCACCCAAGTTGCTCCAGATAACTCGATGTCTCAATGGATCAATCTTGGACAATGAGGGATGAATGGGAGAGGGAAAGAAGGTTGCATTCAAGCACAGGATTGACCGTGCCGAATGGTACAGCAGACACAGAGGGGCCAAATGGACTATTCCTCTTCCTATCTCACCGGCTTGGTTCCATCGTCCAAGATCCCCATCTTCTCAGCTCCCAATGGGCAGGAGATACAGAATCGCGAGGTCCCACACCACCAGATACAAGAACAGCTACTTCCCCTCCAACACACAGTTCCCGAACTGAACTGTGCAGCCCTGACCATTACAACGCGACAGGTAGTGCCATTACCTCCCAGCTCCAGAGAATCAGGATCAAATTCAACCTCTGGGGCCGCCCATGCGTGAAGCTTGCCTGTTCTCTTTGTGACGGTGTGGGTTTCACCTACAGAATGTGCTGCAGTTTCCCCCCACGTCCCTACAACATGCGTGTTGGTTGATTGCCCCAAGTGTAGGCGAGTGGTAGAATCTAGAGGGGAGAGGTAATCAGTGGGCCGGGTGAATGAGAATGCAGGCTGACAGGGCATCAAGGAGAGGTGGGATGGTACAGGTGAGGGTTAGCATGAAGCCAACAGACTAAAAGATGTCCTTTTGGGCTGTGGTAAGGAAGGATTGATGGGGCACGGTATAGAACAGTCCTGATGAAGGGTTTCGTCCCAAAGTGCCAACTGTTTACCCTTTTCCATAGATGCTGCCTGGCCTGCTGAGCTCCTCCCGCATTTTGTGTGTATCGCTCTGATTTCCAGCAACTGCAGATTTTCTCTTGTTTGTCGCAGTACAGAGAATCTTTTGCACTGGAGAGTCCAGAACAGGGAGGAATGCCGAGCAGTACTGGCTAGACCGTACATGGGAGTACTGTGTACAGTTCTGGTCTCTACACTACAGGAAGGGTGAGATTGTACTGGAGAGGGTGTAGTCTGAGAGCAAGGAACGACCTGAAGTTTGGACGTTTTCAACGCTGGGTCAGATTGGAAAGTCAGGATTTGAGTCCAGAGGCAAGGGACGGGCTGGTTCAGCTCACTGCTCTGCTAGTTTTACTCAACTCTGCACTGAACTGAGGCTGTGGTCTGCAACTAATGGGCTCTTGGACTGGCTGCAGTGATGACCGGCTTCGTGACTGTGAACTAACTTTTGTGAACTTCAGTTCTGAATGTTAGTTGCTTACTTTTATTGTTAGCATGATTTGCTTTCTTCCTACACACTGGTTTTTTTTTTTAAATGGTTTCTATGATGTTTCTTTGTTTTTGTGGTTGCCTGTAAAATGATGAATCTCAAGGTTGAGTACAGTATACGTACTTTGTTAATAAATGTACTTCCTGTTGCTTGGATTACAGGACTGGCTACACTGGTTTCTTATGCCTGAAGCAATGGTAATTTACTTTCTGTTACTCGGATTACAGGACTGGCCACACTGGGTTCCTTCTCCCTGAAGCGATGGAGGCTGAGGGCTTGACCTGATAAATGTAAGGTCATGAGAAGCAAGGATAGGATAGGTAGTCAGAATCTTTCTGCCATTGTAAGAGTATTATAAACAAGAGGGTGTGTGTTTAAGTGACAGGATAGAGTTTTAAGGTGGATCTGAAGAGTACGTTTTTCCCACAGAGAGTTGACATAACTCCTTGAATAGTGAAGCACCATGTAAGCTTATTTTTCTTACGTTACATGGTATAACCACACAGAGGGCGGTTGATATATGGGAAGTGCTGCCGGAAGAGGTGGTGTTCATTAAAAACAGGATAAGAGTATATAGCTTAATTGTGCATGGCGTTAAGGGTGAAGAGTCAATGAAATGGAAGAACTATGGCAAGTGTTTACAGAGTGATACAATAGGGGTTACTATAAAAAAAATGGATGTTTCTGACTGAAGAAGAAACCAGCTTTTGGACAACTCTCTGGATCAGAACCCTTACCTGGGCTGGACAGACTTGGACTGTCTCACCTGAAGTGGCAGAGGCTTAGGGGATGGCCTGACAGAGAGCTTGTAAGATTATGAAAAGCAAAGACAGGGTAGATAGTCAGCATCTCTTTCCAAGGGTCCAAGTATCTAATTTCTCTACGTCTCTATCGTTGTCAGAATCAGAATCGAATCACTGACATATGTTGCGAAATTTTATTGTTTTGTGGCAGCAGTACAGTGCAAGATGTCAAAAGATATTATGTTACAATAAGAAACTTAAAAATTGTGCAAAAGAGGAATAGTGAGATTTCTCCTCTCCTGTCTTTTTGCATTCCCCGTTCTCACCCCTTCTCTTCTCCACGCCTGCCTATCACCTCCCTCTGATGCCCCTCCTCCTTCCCTTTCTCCCATTGCCCACTCTCCTCTCCTAACAGATACATTCTTCTTGAGCTCTTTACCTCTTCCATCTATCACCTCCAGCTGCTTCCCCCACCAGCCCCCTCACCCGGTTTGACCTATCACCCGCCAGCCTGCACTCCTTCCCCTCCCCCTTCCACCTTCTTATTCCGATTTCTTCCCGTTTCCTTTCCAGTCCTGAGGACGGGGCACAACCCAAAACTGTTTACTTCCCTCCGTTCATGCTGCCTGACTTGCTGGGTTCCTCCAGCATCTTGTGTGCACTGCTACTGAGACAGTGTGCATCGGTCCATGGAATGATCAGGCATCTGAGGGTGGAGGGAGAGAAGCTGTTCCAGTATTGTTGAGTGTGTGTTTCCAGGTTCCTGTACTCCTCCCTGATGGTTTTTAACGGGAAGAGGGCATGTCCCAGGTGGTGAGGGTCCGTTGCTGGCCAAAGGAAATGTGAGTGTGAATTCCAGCCCATACCCAGAGTAGGATTGATTACCTGTGCGTGGATCATTTCAGTGAAGTTGTTCCTCCCGCTCAGTTCCACGCTGTACGCCCCCGAGAAGGTCCGGGGGACCACTGCCTCCCCCAGTGGCTGCTCAAAGTAGATGGTGACTGTCACATCGGTGACGGACTCAAAGACTTGCAGGGTGATGGTGGTGTCCAGGCCAACATGAACAACACTGGGGGTGGTGATGAGGTACCTGCAGCAGACAGGGTGCCACCACAATGAAGAGATAGGCAGCCGCCCCGGGGCATCAGCAACACCGTACATCACCTCAAACTCTGCCACGCACAAAATGCTGGAGGAACGCAGCAGGTCAGGCAGCAGCTACAGTATGGGAAGTTGATGTTTTGGACCAAAACCCTACATCAGGATTGGAAAGGAAAGGGAGCAGAGGCAGAATAAGGTGTGGGGAGGGGGAGGAGTACACCTGGCACGTGCTAGGTGAGACCAGGTGAAGGGGAAGGTGAGTGCGTAGGGAGGGGGACGGAGTAAGAAGCTGGGCAGAAGAGGGAAAAGGCTAAGAAGAAGAAATCTAACAGGAGAGAGAGTGGACCATGGGAGAAAGGGAAGTAGGACAGCAGGTGAGGAGAAGGGAAGGGGTGAGAGGGTGACCAGGATGGAGAATGGACAAGGAGAGAAGGATGGAGGGAGGAGGGAGAAATTACCACACATCAGAGAAACCAATGATAATGCCATGAGGTTGGCTACACAGAAGGAATATGAGGTGTTGTTCCTCCAATCTGAGTTTGGCCTTAGGGTGGCAGCAGAGAAGGCGTGATGGGAATGGTAAGTTGAATTGCAATAGCTGGTCTGGTGATACTGCCTCTTGCAGCGGAATTAGCGAAGGTGCTCGACCAAATGGTCCCCCAATCTACATCAGGTCTCGCTGATGTCGAGGCAGCCACACCAGGATCCTCTGATCTGTGTTGGGTCTCATCATTTGCATCCATATCCATCTGGGTCATCTCCAACCTGATGGCATCGATTATCTAACTTCTGGTAGTTACTCCCGAAACACTGACTGTTTATACCCCAACATAGATGCTGCCTGATCACCTGATTTCCTCCAGCATTGTGTGTGTCTTGCTCAAGATTTCCGGAATACGCTGAATCTCCTGGGTTTACCAAATACCACAACACCATGGGTGAGCTGACTGTGATAACCCTCCCCAAAACCGTGTGGAGGCAGCTGAGGAAGAAGCTTCCCGTAAGCACCGCGTGCCCAGTTCCATGAAGACTTTGGATAAGGGGACAGGCAGGACAGGATGGGCTTGTATTCCCTAGAAACTGAAGAGTGGCCTGATGAGAGCTGAGACCTATCCGGTAGCTTGTAACCCAGGGATCTCCTGCTATTGCATCTGACTCCACCACCTCTTCCGTCAGCACTTTCCAGATATCAACCACCTTCTGTGCAGTTATACAGTGTAGCATGTAAGAAAAGTAAGATTACATGGTGATTGAATATTGATTGGAGTTACATCAACTCTCTGTGGGAAAAGAACCCTACCCCTTTAAAAGTCCATCCTCTCGCTTCTGACACAGGTAGGGGAGATTGTCAGAATCATGTCCCTGTGCTAGGAGCATCAAGATTTCCATCGTCTGCAGAAGCTCTTTCTTGTGTTAATGGGACACTGCCACTCTGCAGCCGAGTGACTCCACTAATTCTCCCTGCCGCACCCCTTGCATTTAAACGCAACCTCGCCGTTTAAGTGGCATTTAGATAGGCGTGGCTGCGAAGGATATGGTCCTAATGTGGGCAAATGGGATTTGTGTAGATGGGCAAAAATGTTGTCATTGGGATGGAAGCCGAAGTTCACCAGGATGTTTGCTGGATTACAAAGCATGTGGTGTAAGGATATTGCACACACTGGAGTGGCAGAGGCTGAGACGAGACCTGTTAGAGGCATAGATAGGATAGACAGACAGTGTCTTTTTCCCAGGGTGGAAGTATCTAATAATAGGGGGCAGGCATTTAAGGGGAAAGGGGTAAAGTTCAAAAGAGATGTGCGGGGCAGGTCTTTTACACAGAGTAGTGCATGACTAGAGATGGTGGATGCAGATATGATAGAGGCTTTTAGATAGGCAGGGGAAATGGACCATATGTAAACAGAATGGATTAATTTAGTTAGGCATTTAATTGCTAGATTAATTAATTTGATGCAATATTGAGGGCTGAAGGCTCTGCTCCTGTACAGTTCAATGTCTTTTGCAGACTGCATTAGTACATGTCATAGAATTAGCACACAGACTGGCCCTTCAGCCCAACTGGTCCATGCTGGCCCATCTAAGCTAGTCCCATTTGCTTATGTTTGACCCTTAGCCCTCTAAACCTTTCCTTTTCGTGAATCCATCCACATGTATCAGAAACATCGGCAGTTCCCCTTCAGAAAGGTTAAATGACTCTGACTGGGGCCTTTCTGAGAGCTGAAATCATATTCAGACTCCTCAGCCACTTTTCCAGCTCCAAAGCAACCGTACGACAGCAGGGCTCAGGGGGGATACTTACGAAGGTTTCTGCTCGGTAACAGCCAGGAGCCAACAGGCAAGGAGAATCATCAGTGGTCTCATATCTGAAGGGTTTCCTCCAGCAGCGATCGGCTCTCAGTGACCAGTTCCGGTGGAAGGTGGGGAGCTTGGTGAGTGAGAGCTGGTGGTCAGTTACTCATTAATACTGTCCTTGCCTGATGTTGCAATGCTTCTGGTCTGTTTAACCGCTCTTCACTCACAGAGCTGTGCGAGTGCGGAACAAGCTGCCTGCAGGAGTGATAGATGCGGGCTCAGCGGCAACTTTTAAAAGAAGTTTGGATAGGTACAAGGATAGGAGGGGTTTGCAGGGTTATGGTCCAGATGTCGGTAGACAGGACTAGCCGGAAGATTAGGTTGGTATGCACTAGATGGGCTGAAGGGCTCTTTCTGTGCTCTAGTACACTTGGGAAGAGGGATCAGTAGGTCCGTCACTTGACCCCATCTATTCATGTTCCATGTTAAGATCTTGGCAGTCAAATGACAAGTTCCTAACTCTGTAGATAATGTGAGACCAAGTGGGATTGTGAGTAGATATGAAGGTATAAAGTTGCTTCTGGAGGATCGATACCCCATGGAAACAGCCCCTTAGACCCAACTTGAGCATGCTCTGTACATTTAGAAGTCACAGAGTGTAAGACAATAATTGCCCTTCAGGTCCACTTTAAACCTTTCCTCTCTCACCTTAAACCTATTCCTTCTGGTCCTAGAGTAGAGTCACAGCACAGAGTCATAGAGCACTAGAGCACAGAAACAGGCCCTTCAGCCCATCTGGCCCCTGCCGAACAATTAATTGCCTGCCCCTTTGACCTGAACCCGTAACATAGCCCTCCATTCCCTTCCCACCCATGTACTTATCCAAATTTCTCTTAAATGCTGAAATCAACCCTCACCCTACATCTACCTCTTGTGCCGGCAGCTCATTCCACACTCTCACACCTCTTCTGAATGAAGAAGTTCCTTTTCATGTTCCCTTAAACATGTCACCTTTCACCCTTAATCCATGACCTCTAGTTCTATCTCATCCAACTTCAGTAGATAACACTTCTTTGCATTTGCTCTATCTATATACTCCTCATTATTTTGTATACTTGCATCAAATCATTCTCCAGTGCTCCAGGAAATAAAGTCCTAACCTGTTCAACTTTTTCTTATAACTCATGTCTTCAAGTCCTGGTAACATCTCATTAAAAGGAGCCCCAGTGAGATAAAAGGGAGTGCAGGAATCTGCACTGGGTGACCTTCTGATCTCAGGTAGCAGATTATCAGAGTTTTACTGTAGCTCATTTACAGTGAGACAAAGTAGTACAGAATATGAGTCTGCAGTTCAATCTCCAGCCACCAGATGGTGCTGACGTACTTTGTTGGCCCTTACCTTGGCTCTGTGGCAGCAACACCTACTTGTATTTACATAGTGCCTTTCACTTGGAGAGCCGTCACAAGGCACTTTGCTAAGGAATGATGGTATGGCGGAAGAGGGAGAGGGGATAATTCAAGATATTGGATTAGATGAGTGTATGGCAGGGAAGGGCAAATATCCAGAGGATTACAAATACCTGGGGATACAAATTGACAATAAACTGGACTGGTCTAAGAACACTGAGGCTGTCTACAAGAAGGGTCAGAGCCGTCTCTATTTCCTGAGGAGACCGAGGTCCTTTAACATCTGCCGGACGATGCTGGGGATGTTCTACGAGTCTGTGGTGGCCAGTGCTATCATGTTTGCTGTTGTGTGCTGGGGCAGCAGGCTGAGGGTAGCAGACGTCAACAGAATCAACAAACTCATTCGTAAGGCCAGTGATGTTCTGGGGATGGAACTGGACTCTCTCACGGTGGTGTCTGAAAAGTGGATGCTGTCTAAGTTGCATGCCATCTTGGACAATGTCTCCCATCCACTACATAATGTACTGGGTGAGCACAGGAGTACATTCAGCCAGAGACTCATTCCACCGAGATGCAACACAGAGCGTCATAGGAAGTCATTCCTGCCTGTGGCCATCAAAATTTACAACTCCTCCCTTGGAGGGTCAGACACCCCAAGCCGATAGGCTGGTCCTGGACTTATTTCATAATTTCCTGGCACAATTTACATATCACTATTTAACTATTTATGGTCCTATTACTATTTATTATTTATGGTACAACTGTAATGAAAACCAGTTTCCCCTGGGATCAATAAAGTATGACTATGACTATGACTATGACTATGTCTATAAAAGAGTGGACGGTGAGGAAGAGAGTTGCTCAGGTTGAGAACCTGCCATAGGCACTATTGGCTGAAATCGCTGAGCTGAGCATCGATGAGAGACAGTCAGTGAGGGACGGCAGAGGAGGTACGTCCCCACCAAGGTGAAACTCGAGATCTAGAGACCCTAGTACAGAAAGGAAGAGGCAAGGTGGGGAACACAAGGGAAAGGCAGAGCTTCACACTGAACAGAAGGTGCATAAAAAGCAAAGTAGGAAAAATACTGGCTAATCTTAAGGAAAATGTTTGCTGAATAATAATAGGTCAAGAGGACAACAAATTCAAATGGCAGAAGACCCATTTCGGAGCTTGTGCCATGCAAAGAGGAAGGTTTAAGGTAGAAATGTATTATCAAATGGGCTTTAGGGAAGAGTGATCATACTATCAAAGATTTTACATGGCGATGAAGGTGATGCGTGGGGGAAGACTAGTAATTAGTTCAGAGTCAGAACAACACAGAGGAAGGGAAGGAGAGGATTATAGAGGGAGAAGCGTAGGAAGAGGAGGTTCTAGAGGGTAGGACATAGGAGGGGGTTAAAGAAGGTGGAATGTAGGGGAAGGGGTTACCAAGGAAGGGGTTAATGGGGATGAGGGGTTTACAGAGGGTGGGGTGTTGAGGGGTAAATCAAGGGAGGGTTTTAGGGCAAGGAAAGGTTGCAGTGTGGATTGTAGGGGAGAAGAGGGGATTACAGAGAGTGGGGTGTAAGTGGAAGAGGGTATAAATGAGTGAGGGGATATAGAGAAGGAGGGAGTTACAGAGGGTGGAGTGTGGGGACTGGAGTGGGCCTATAGAGGGTATCGTCAAGAGTATGAGTGGGTTACGGAGGTGCTGTAGGAGGAAGAGTTTACAGAATGGGGTGTAGAGGGAGGAGGGAGTACAGATCGTGAGCTATAGGTGAAGGAGGGTGTTAATGAGTGAGGGGTGCAGGGGAGGAAGGGGTTACAGAAGGTGCAGTGAAGGAATGGAGAGGGTGACTGAGGGCGGGAGTTATAGAGGAAGGGATTAGAAGGTGGAGGATATTACCAAGGGCGGGGTGTACGGGAGTAGTGGTTACAGAGGAAGAGATTAGGAGGAGAAGGAGGGGGTTACCAAGGGAGGAGTTGTTTACAGACAAGGGGGATTGGGGGAGGAGAGGGTAACAGAGGTTGAGATGAGGGGAGGGGGGTTACAAAGGTTGAGGTGTAGGGGAGGAGCGGGTAACTGAAGTTGAGATGGGGAGGAAGGGTTGCAGGGGTTGAGCTGTAGGGGAGGAGAAGGTTGCAGAGGTTGAATTGTAGGGAGAGGATGGGTGTTACAGAGGTAAAGGGTTAGGAGAAGGAGAGGTTTACAGAGGGTGGAGTGTGGGGACTGGAGTGGGCTTACAGAGGGTGTTGTCAAGAGTAGGAGTGGGTTACAGAGGTGTTGTAGGAGGAGGAAGAGTTGTTGGGTATAGAGGAAGTGATTCATGGAAAGGAGGGGTACAGAGAGGGAATGTGTCAGGGGAGGAAGGTTTACCACAGGAGGGGTGTAGTGAGGGGAGGAGGTTACAGAGGGAGGGGTGGAGGCGAGATTAGATTAGATTAGATTATGAGGACACTCAGTCCTCGTTTATTGCCATTTAGAAATGCAGAGGGTGGGATATAGAGAGAGGAGGAGATAACCAGGGGAGGAGTGTAGTGACAGCAGTTCGTTGGCAGTGGAAGGGTGCAGGGAAGCAGGAAGAGGTTACGGAGATCTGAAGGAACTGGATTCCAGCATCCAGATTGTTCTGAAATTCACTTGCCCCTCGCCCATGTCTCATCCCCAGTCACCCCTCCCACCCCCAGAAACCTGGCTTTCAAAAATCCATCCTATTGTCTGACACGGAGGCACAAAGGTCAGACCGGGGTGATCCTCATCCCTGAGAGGGCGTTTGGGGTGGGGGGTGGGGGTCGAAACTGATCAGCTAGCAAGGGGCATACACCACGAATGCTCAGGCCCCAGGGAATGCTGGGGAGCAGAGGCACCTTGAATGACATCCAAAGGTCCCTGAAGGTGACAGCACGGGTGACTGGGTGGTGACAGAGCCACTCACTACGCTGGCCTTCATTTGCCAAGAGCACAACAGCGGGCAGGTCTTGGTACAACTTATAAAACATTGGTAGAGTCACGGCTGGAGTACTGTGTGCAGCTCTGGTCATCAGACTATAGGAATGGCGACCCTTTCTACACACCTGCTGCTGTACGTATAAAATCCTAAAGGGATTGGACAGGCTAGATGCAGGAAGATTGTTCCCGATGTTGGGGAAGTCCAGAATGAGGGGTCACAGTTTGAGGATAAAGGGGAAGCCTTTTAGGACCGAGATGAGGAAAAACTTCTTCATACAGAGAGTGGAGAATCTGTGGAATTCTCTGCCACAGGAAACAGTTGAGGCCAGTTCATTGGCTATATTTAAGAGGAAGTTAGATATGGCCCTTGTGGCTAAAGGGATCAGGGGGTATGGAGAGAAGGCAGGTACAGGGTTCTGAGTTGGATGATCAGCCATGATCATACTGAATGGCGGTGCAGGCTCGAAGGGCTGAATGGCCTACTCCTGCACCTATTTTCTATGTTTCTATCCTGCATAGAGGAAAGTTCACATCCACAGATGCACTGGGCTGTCCGCACCACTCTCTGCAGTGCCCTGTGACTGAGGGAAGTACAGTTCCCATACCAGGCGGAGACACAGCCAGTCAGGATGCTCTCCCTGCAGAAAGTCCTGAGGATTTGGGGACTCATGCCAAACTTCGTCAGCCGCCTGAGGTGAAAGAGGCGCTGTCGTGCTTTTTTCACCACACAGCCATTGTGTACAGCCCAGGTGAGATCCTTGGTGATGTGTATACTGAGGAACTTGAAACTACTCACGCTCTCACTACAGTCCCATTGTTGTCAATGGGGGCAAGCCTCCCCCTGTTCCTCCTGTAATCCACGATCAGCTCCTTCATTTTCTTGACATTGAGGAAAAGGTTGTTTTCTTGGCACCACTGTGTCAGGACATTGACTTCTCCTCTGCAGGCTGTCTCATCATTGTTGGAGATAGGCCTTATCATTGTCATGTCATCTGAAAATCTGCATACACCTTCTGCTTAGTAATATCAGATGTACTCACTTCTGCCCCCTGACATTCTCAAATTCTGGCATACTGCTAGTGTCTTCCACAATGAAGACTGACAAAAAATACTTATCAAGTTCATCTGCTATTCCTTTGTCCCTCCAGCATCATTTTCCAGTGGTCCAAAATCCACCCACGCCTCTGGAACAAAAAAAGGTTTGGTATCCTCTTTAATATATTGGACATCTTACCTTCATATTTCATCTTTTCTCTCCTTTTGACATTTTTAGTTGCCTTCTGTTGTTTTTTAAAAGCTCTCTGATCCTCTACTTTCCCACTAACTTTTGCTATATTATATGCTCTCTCCTTTCCTTGTATGCTGTCCTTGACTTCCCTTCTCAGCCATGGTTGCCATATTCTCCCTTTAGAAAATTTGTTAACCTTTGGGATGTATCTTTCCTGCACCTTCTGAATTGCTTCCAGAAACACCAGCCATTACTGCTCTGCATCATCCTCGCTAGTGTCCCCTTGCAATCAACTTTGGCCAGCTCCTCTCTAATGCCTCTGCAGATCCCATTGTTTCACTGTACTAATGATACATCTGACTTTATCTTCTCCCTCTCAAACAGCAGGGTGAACTCTATCATATTTTGATCACTGACTCCTAAGGGTTCCTTTACCTTACACTCCCTAATCAAATCAGGGTCATTACACAACACCCAATGCAGAATGCCTCTTCCATTGTGGGCTCACCTACAAACTGCTCTGAAAACTCATCTCATAGGTATTCTAGAAATTCCCTGTTTTGGGATCCAACTTGATTTCCCTAACATATCTGATTTTTGAAATCGCCACATAACTATTGTAACATTGTCCTTTTTACATGTTTTTTTTCTATCTATTTCTATATAATTTGCATCCACATCCTGGCGACAGTTTGGAAGTCTGTATTTGACTCCTATCATTTTTTTAAAACTCTACCCACAAGGGTTCTACATCTGATCCTATGTTATCCCTTTTTAAGGATTTGATTTCACTTTTTATCGAAAGAGCCACCCCACCCCCTCTGCCTACCCGCCTGCCCTTTCAATACAACGTATATCCTTGGACGTTAAGCTCCCAACTATAATCTTCTTTCAGCCAATACTGAGTGATGCTCACAACATCATATCTGCTAATCCCTAAATGCACTGCAAAATCAGCTACTTTATTCGATATTTTGCGTGCATTCAAACATAACACCTTCAGTATTGTATTCACCTTTTTTTAATTCTGCCCCCATGCTACACTTCAAATCATTCCACTGACTGCACCTATCATCTGCCTTTTCTTCCTTAAAGTCTCACTACACACTGCATCTACTTGTATAAACAATTATTCCGACCTCAGCCCGAGCACTCCAGTTCCCATCCACCTGCCAAATCAATTTAAGCCCTCCCCACAGCTCCCCTACACTTGCCCACAAAGATATTCATCCATCTGGGGTTCAGGTGTAACCCTTCCTTTTTGTACGGGTCATATCTCATCCAAAAGTGATCCCAATGACCCAGAAACCTAAAACCCTGTCTTCTACACCAGTTCCTCAACCGTGCATTCATATGGCAAGTCACCCTGTTCCTTCCCTCACTGGCACGTGACAGAGGCAGCAATCCAGAGATTACTACTGGAGTTGCTGCTTCTCAACTTTCTACTAAACTCCCTGTATCCTCTCTTTAGGACCTCCTCCCTTTTCCTACGTATACCGTTGGTACCAGTATGTACCACGACTTCAGGCTGCTCACCCTCCCCCTTTAAGATATCGTGGACCCGACCTGAGACATCACTGACCCTGGCACCTGGGAGGCTACATACCATGCAGGTAACGTACCCAAAATGATGGAGGAACTCAGTAGGCAGCAACTATGGAAAAGAGTAAACTGTCAACCTTTTGGGCCAAGACCCTTCATCAGGACTGGAAAAAAAAAGATGAGCAGTTAAAGAAAGAAGGTATGGGGGAAGGGAGGAAGTGTAAGGTGGTAGGTGATAGGTGAAACCAGGAGGGAGAGGGGTGAAGTAAAGAGCTGGGAAGTTGATAGGTGAAAGAAAGGTCTGGAGAAGGGGGAATCTAACAAGAGAGGACAGAAGACCATGGAAGGGAAGGGGAAGGAGCACCAAATGGAGGAGATGGGCGCATAAGGAGATAAGGTGAGAGAGGGAATGGGAATGGGGAACAGTGAAGGAAAAGGGTGGGAGATTACCGGAAGTTCATGAAATCGAGGTTCATGCCATCAGGTTGGAGGCTACCCAGATGGAATATGAGGTGTTCCTCCTCCAACCTGAGTGTGGCCTCATCACAGCCATAGAGCAGGCCATGGACTGACATGTTGGAATGGGAATGGGAAGTAGAATTGAAATGCAAGGCCTTTAGAATCTCCTGCATTATCAGCAACACAGTCTCCCAATCTGCATCTAGTCTCACTGATATACAGGAGGCCCCACTGGGAGTACCAGATACAGTAGATAACCCCAACAGACTCACAGGTGAAGTGTTGCTGAGGGAGGAGGTGGAGGGGCAGGTGTGGCACTTGTTCTGCTTGCAAAGCTAAGTACCAGGAGGGAGATCAATGGGGAGGGATGAATGGAGAAAGACAGAGAGGGGAAGAAAGATGTGCTTGCTGGTGGGATCCTGTTGGAGATGACAGAAGTTAGGGAGAATTAGGTGTTGGACATGGAGAGTAGTGGTTGAGGACAAGGCAGACCCAAAATGGAAGAGATGTGGGTGAGGGCAGATTGTGGAGAAGGAAAGCCCCTTTCTTTGAAGAAGGAGGACACCTCATTACTTCTGGAATGAAAAGCCTCATCCTGAGAGCAGATGCAGTGAAGACAGAGGAACTGAAAGAAGGGGCTGGCATTTTTACAAGTGACAGGGTGGGAAGAGGTATCGTCCAGGTAGCTGTGAGAATCGGTGGGCTTATGAGAGATATCTGTAGATCAATATCATGCAGGTGTCTCTTTCACATCAACATAATTTCCTGTCTGCTAATTTTTATTGTAACTAATAGTAATTTGCGCTATATTGCTGCCACAAAGCAAATAATTTTAGCGACAGTAAACCAGATTGTGATTCTATTAAAACTGTTCTACATTTTAAAATCTAAATTCTAATGCTTTAAGGATGACTAATAATGTGTTTTTACACCATATTTTACATTCTCATTACTTTCCTTTGTGCTACTTCGATGCATCATTGCTGTGAAATGATGTGTGTGCACAGCTGCAAAACAAAGTTTTTACTGTACCGCAGGACATGTGACAACAATAAACTGACTGCCAATTGCTTGAGAGGGGTTTAGATTTGAGTCATAGAGTGGTGGAACTCAGAAACAAGACCAGCTGGCCTATGCAGACCAAGATACACATCTTGGCTAGTTCCATTTGCCTGAGTTTGGCCCATAGGCTTCCAGACCTTTCCTATCCACATCCCTGTATGAGAACAAGTCAAGTCCATTGTCATTTAACTATATACATGTATACCGTCAAATGAGACAATGTTTCTCCCAACCAGGGACAATATCAAACATAAAACACACATATAACAACAATTTAAATGTTGTTAATACACTTGCCTTAAACACTTCCTCTGGTAGCTTATTCTATCCTCTGGGTGAAAAAAATTACCCATTATTTTTGTTTTCAATCTATCTCCTCTCACCGTGAACAAATGTTCTCTAGTTCTTGATTCCCCAGCCCTGGGAAAAACCCTATGATAATGTTTCAACCCTATTGAACCTACTTTTTGCTAAAAATAAAATAACAATTCAAAGTTTCTTTCAAAGTCCAAAGTAAATTTAGTATCAAAGTGCATATGCGTCACCACATACAAACCTGAGATTCATTTTCAGAATCAGACTTAATATCACGGGCATATGTCATGAAATTTGTTGTTATACAGCAGCAGTACCTCGCAATACATAATAGCAAAAATGTAAATTACAGTTAGTATATATATTTTTTAAGTTATATTAAATAAATAGTGCAAAAAGAGAGAATGGGTTCAATGTCCATTCAGAAATCTGACGGCAGAGGAGAAGAATCTGTTCCTAAATCACTGAGTGTGTGCCTTCAGACTCCTGTAGCTCCTCCCTGCTGGTAGCGATGAGAAGAGGGCATGTCCTGGGTGATGGAGGTCCTTAATGATGGATGCCGCCTTTTTGAGGCGTTTCTCCTTGAAGGTGTCCTGGATGCTGGGGAGGCTCGTGCCCACGATGGAGCTGACTGAGTTTCTTGCGGGCATTCACAGTAGAACAAAGAGATACAATAGAAACAATTAAAAACACACACCAAACAAGAACTGACAAACAGCCCACAAAGACTGAAAATAAAACAGTCAAATTTTGACTGTCACCAATCAACCAAACCTGTTAAAGATTGACAAATTTAAGAACTCACTAAGTTCGAAATCTGAAATATAAACTGGGAAACACTCAGCAGGTCAGGCAGCATCTGTGGAGAGAGGAAAAGAGTCAACATTTCTGCTCGGGGAACCTTCCCCTGACTCACTTTATGAATTATATGCTTCATCAGTTGCAAGGGTGAGATTTGAGCTTGTGATCAATAACCTAGAATTGCCCAATAATTTCACTCCAGGTCTGCACCACTACACCACTCACAAAACTTTCACTCTGAAAGTTCGATCACATGCGTTGAGTTTCTGTTCTGCCTGCAAAACTTAAAGGGACTGAACACATGAGCCTTGGGTTTCTGCTTACAGATAATCATTTGGGGACAGCCCCTTTAAGAGTTACCAATAAGTATCAATGTATCTTTGTGTTGTGAGCCCCTCCTCTCGGCCTTCTGTCCACCAGTAAGATCCTCCCATCAAATTCAAACTCGGGCTGTGGAGATTCACGGCTCAGAGGTCAAGAAGCACAAGTTGGGGCTTCCCAGATCTGGTAACTCTGAGCCTCGGTGGAAGTACTGTCCTGAGTGTAGTGAGTCGAGTCATTTCTAGCTGGTAAGGAATGTGCTGTTGTAAGTGTATTTCTGACACATTACTGCAAGACATTTCCACTGCCTCCTCGATGACGGGTGCTTCTGCAGACTTGTTTGATTTCCTACTTGACTTTCTATGGGCGATGGGTTGGTTATTTTAAGCAACGTACTCAGATTAGCACCTCCTGCTTTGTCTCAGGTTATCTCACTTGTCTCCCCGTACATCTCCAGTCTCTTAAGTGAGCTCATACCCTGACCCCACTTCCGTCCCAAACAACCCCCCACCAAGCGAAATCCACACCCAGTCAGCACCGGAGGTCGAGATCAAACCTGTGACCTTGGTTCAGGAACATGAGTCAATCAGGATCATAGAGTCATATGGCACCTGATCGCACCAACCAAAGTGCTAGCCTCAAGTAATCCTATTTGCCTGCATTTGGCCAATGCCGCTCTCAAACTTTCCCACCCATATACTTATCCAAAAGCCTTTTAAGTGGTGTTGATGTAACTGTCTCAATCGCTTCCTCTGGTAGCTCATTTCAAACACTGACCACTCTCTGGGTCAGGAAGTCGCCCCTCGGGCACGTCTTAGATCTTTCCTCACTCACCTTAAGTCTATGCTCTCCATTCCTTGGTTCTCTTTCCTGTGTGCATGCATTCACCCTGTCTATGTCCTGCATGGTTTTATGCACCTTTACAAGGTCCTTCAGAAAACATCCAATCTGATTGCTACGCAATTGCTTTTTCTACGACCGCAAGATACTGCTGAGCTGTTGACGCAGCTCAGTACATCCTGGAAACCAAAATCCTCTCCACGGTCTTTGTCTACATTCGGAATTGGAATTGCTTTATTATTGTGATACAGCGAATAGCTTGTTTTGTGCACTGTTCATACATGATTCCACAGTGCACTGAGGTAGAACAAGGTAAAACAATAACTATGCAGAATAAAGACCATAAGACAAAGGAGCAGAAGTCGGCCATTTGGCCCATCGAGTCTGCTCCACTATCTTATCATGAGCTGATCCATTCTCCCATTTAGTCCCACTGCCCCGCCTTCTCACGAAGTGTAACAGCTACTGAGAAAGTGCAGTGCAGGAAAACAATGAAGTGCAAGATCGTAACGAGGTAGATTGTGAAGTCCTTGTCCAACGTATCATACCAGGGAACGATTTAATAGACCTACAGCAGTGGGGTAGAAGCTGTCCTTGGGTCTGGTGGTACGTGCTGTCAAGCTTTTGAATGTTCTGCCCGATGGAAGAGGGGAGTGCAGTGAATATCCAAGCTTTGCTGCCTCAGTGAAGCAGCCTGCGTGATTAAAGACCCCACCCACCACACACATTTTCATTCTCCCCACCACTACGGGTTAGAAGATAGAAAGGCCTGAAGGAACGTACAACCAGACTCGACCATAGTTGCTACCCCGCTGTTATGAGATGGCTGAATGGTTTCCTGGCACAGCAAGATGGACTCTTCACTTCACAATGTACCTCATTGCGATTTTGCACCTTCTTGTCAATCTGCACTGCACTTTCTCGGTAGCTGATACACTTTATTCTGCATTGTTATTGTTTTACCCTGTACTACCACAATGCTCTGTGTAACGATATGTATGAACAGATCAATTTATAACACAGTGCATGGTACTGAGGTTCAGTGAACAGCTTGTCCGCATGCTAAACAAGCTTTTTGTACTATCTCAGTACATATGACAACAATAATAATGATAAACCAGACCAAGATCACCCTTTGCATCTCCTGCGCTCCAACGAATGAAGTCCCAGTCTGCCCGGTGCCTCCCTATAACTCGGGCCCTCGAGTTACCGTCTGCAGAAGTTGCAGCCCATGGCCCTGATATCTCGCACTACTCTTCTTTCCCTTTTCTGAAGGTCCTCTTCTTCTTACTACCACCTGGCACGAGGTGCAGAGGCCTTAGGACCCACACCACCAGGTTCAGGAACAGTTTTTATCCTTCAGCCATCTAAAGCCTAAAGCAGGATGGATAACTTCAGTCACCGCCACACTGAATTGATTCTGTGACCTACAGACTCACCTTCGAGGACTCTTTACAACTCCAGTTCTCAGTGTTTGTCATTTGTCTTCACATTGTCTTCCTTTGCACATTGGTTATTTATCAGTCTTTATGTACAGTATAGTTTTTCATAAAACTCTTTTATTTTCTTTAGAGGCCAGCAGGAAAATAAAACCCAAGGTAATAAATGGTAATATGTACATACTTTGATAGCAAACTTACTGTGAACTTTGACTTTGATTTTGACTCTTACGCCAGCAGAGTGCGGGAGGGAGAGCGCCACGCGCCAGAGCCAGAGTTTGGTTTTGGGAGGAGGGTGGCCATGTCGGGCCGGATGCTGGCCGAGGGCCTGACCAGTGAGGTGACCTGCCCCGTGTGCCGGGACCTGTTCCGGGACCCGGTCAGGCTGGAGTGCGAGCACAACTTCTGCCGCTCCTGCATCGGGGGCCTGTGGGGCGAGCTGGAGTCGGGCTTCCGGTGCCCCGAGTGCCGGGAGACCTTCCCCCAGCTCCGGCTCAAGAGCAACCGGCTCCTGGCCAACATCGTGGAGAGGGTTCGGCAGCTGCGGCTGGACACCGGAGGGGCCGGAGCCAGGGCGGGGGGGTGCTCCCTCTGCCCTTGGCATGACGAGAGGCTCAAGCTGTACTGCCAGGACGACCAGGAGGCCCTCTGTGTGGTGTGTGGCGTGTCCAAGGAGCACAAGGACCACCACATTGTGCCCCTCCATGAAGCACAGCAACTCTGCCAGGTGAGGACCCCCTCCTCCCGGATCTGCCCATCTTTCCCACCTCCCTATTCCCTCCAACTCCTTGTCCCCCTTTCCCAACAGCTTTCTCTCTGCCACCACTATCACCACCTTCTCTTGATCCCTTGACCCTTCTCCAGCCCCTCTGGCCCCCATCCAAGAACACCTTCCTGCTTCTCCTCCCTTTGGCTCTCTTCTTTCCCCAGCTTGCTTGCCCCCTCTCCTTTTGACACATTGTTCTCAACCCTTCTCCTCCTGCTCCCATCTTCCTTTCCCTTCTTCTGTTGGCCCCCACCCTTTCTGTCCCTTCCCCATCTCCCCCTTTGCCCCTTCACCCTCTCCCTTTGCCCCTTCACCCTCTCCATTTGTCCCAAATCCTTCCTGCCCTGGCTTCTCCTCAGCCCCCAGCTGCTTGCCCATTTTTCTTCTCTTGCCCTCTCATTTCCATTTGCCCCTTTTTCTCCTTTGCACCCTCTCATTTTGACCCTTCTCCTTCCCCCCTCACTCCCCTCTCTTCTGCACAGTCTCCACTTTGCCTTTTGCCCCTCCTGCTCTAAAAGCAACGGTGAAACTGATTGGACAAGTGGTTGTCAATCCCCACGGGATCACCACAAGTCCCAAACCGGTGCCATCAAACCAGGAGACAGGGCCCACTGATGACTGTTTCTCTTGTAGGAGAAACTAAAGGAGTCTTCTACTGAACTGGCGAAGCAGGTCGACGTATTAAGTGGAATTGAAAGTAGCCAAGAAGAAAAAATTGTGGAACTCAAGGTGATTATTTGAATTTCTTTGTTGTACCATTTATGAAGTGATTCTATTCCACAATGCACCCCCTCCCACTCCCTGCCCCAACTGTGGGTATGATTATGGTCCCCGCCCGAGTCAGTAAGGAGAGGGAAGCCTGTGGTCCTGACTTAGTTGGGGTCATGTGCAACACCACACCCAGAGCCACTGGCTGTTGTACCAGTGTAGCAATCGTTGACAAGCTTGGAGGATGCCAAAGCAACATAGTCCAGCGACTGGTACTCAGTATTGATCTCTCCACCACTGCCCACAATAGAAAAGCTGGATTTGCCTGTCTCGCACCCAGCTTCGGGTGACGGAGTTGTACCTATGGCCAACTATAGGCACTATGTGTTCCTATTCTAGTCACATTCCCTATCCCTCTGTGCCCTGCTCATTCAGATACCTGTCCAGATGCCTCTTCAATATCATTACTGTTCCTGCCTCCTTTGGCAGCTCATTCTGGGTAACGATGACCTGGTATTTTTACTGCTCAGATCTCCCCTCTCACCTTAAACGCGTGTCACCTAGTTTAGGACCCCTCCAACACGGGAAAAGGAATCAGCTAGCTGCATTCAGATTAAATCGCGGAGAAGTAATCTCAAAAGGTAGAATGTAGCAACAGGCCCTTCGGCCCATAATGTTCTGTAGAACTAATTGAGTTCATTCTTTCAGATTGCCTTTAAACCTCCTCCTCCTCCTCACTACCTTCCAGTTTTAGACACCCCTGCCATATGATTCAGACTGGCTCACTACTCTCTGATCCTCATGACTTTATAAGCCTCTCAACCCCCTTCACTCCAGGAAAAGCCACCCCAGTCTATAGTCAAACAAGAGAAAATCTGCAGATGCTGGAAATGCAAGCAACACACATAAAATGCTGGAGGAACTCAGCAGGCCGGGCAGCATCTATGGAAGAGAGTAAACAGTTGATGTTTCAGCCCAAATGAATCAGTCTGACCTGCTGAGTTCCTCCAGCATTTTGTGTGTGTTGCCCAAGCTATCCTGATAACTCAAGTTCTCCAGTCTAGGCAACACCTGGCGAATCTCTCCTGCACAGTCTCTAAGCTTAATCATGTGCATCTTATTCAAAGTCTTCACTGGCAGGGAGGCCCAGAAAGGTTTGTCACATCGAAATGTACAGCGAAGTGTATCGTTCCAACAATCACACACTCCAAGGATGTACTGAGGGCACCCTTCAATGTGGCCATGTCCCATCAACAGCATAGCATGTCCCTAACTGAGCAACACACACATCCCTAACCTATACGTCTTTTGGAATGTGGGAGGAAACTGGAGCACCTGGAGGAAATCCACATTGCCACCGGGAGAACAGACAGGCTATTCCCGATGGTGAGGGATTAAACCCAGCTACAATACCATCCCACCCTGATTAGTGAACCAGGAGAGGGATGTCCATGGGTGTCAGGGGTTTATCTCTCTCCCAAAGAGAGGTGGCCGTCAGCTTTCATCTGTCCGTTACCCTGGACTGCGGACAGCTCCCTGTGGAGAACCAGATTGCTGTGGAGCGTGAACAAGACTCTGCCCGATCTCCAGTGTCCGATCACTGACCGGGGAACCCTGCATACCTGACGAGGGGAAGCTCCCCCATCCATTCTGTCTCCACTCTGCCCCGCACCAGGATTCCAATGCACACCACTCGGGTGTCATCTTGATGCAATAGTCAGCCGAGAGATCCGGGCAGCTCTGTGCCCATCTTGGCTCAGTGCTGGTTTGCCCGCCTGTGTGGTGCCACATTATTAACACAGCTACACACAAATCCACCTTCCCAGGGGGTGACATTGAGGTGTTGAAGGGAAAATGTTGAGTAGACATTGAGGGGGGTATTGAGGAGGGCTGTTGAAGGGGACGGTGTTGAGAGGAAGATGTTGAGGGGAAATAAAGGGAGGAGTATTGTGGGGAGTGTGTTTAGGGGAGAATGAGGGGAGGGGCTTTGGTGGATTAGTACTGTGGGTGGGGTATTGAGAGGGTTGTTGAGGGGGAATGAAGGAATGAATGTTGGGGTAGGAGAAGAGGGGAAAACATTAAGGGAGGGTGTTGAGAGGGGTGCTCAAGGTGGGTGTTGAGTGTAGAATGTTGGGGAATGAGGGGAGTGTTGTGAGGGGAGAGGTATTGAGGAGGATGCTGAGGGGGTGTTGAAGGGGGTGGGTGGTGTTTAAGGGGGGGTGTTGAAGCAGATGTTGAAGGGTCACTAGCGACCCTGTGGGGAATGGACCCTGTGTCCCACCTCATCATTCTGTGGCCACCATGAGGAAGCATACGGGGAGGGTGTTCAGGGAGGGGTGTTGAGGGCGAGTTTACCCAGCATTGGGAGATTGATCTACGTAATCCGTGCTGTACGTTCCACCCTCTCCCTTCGCTGCACAGGAGAAGACAGCTGCCCTGAGGGAGCGCATGGTGTCCGAGCTGGACCAGTTACGGCAGTTCCTGCAGCAGGAGCAGGAGCATTTGCTGGACCTGCTACAGGAGGAAGAGGGACGCCTCCTTGGGGAGATGCAGGACATGCTCCACCGCGTCCGTGACCAGAAGACGGCCCTGGAATCCGAGATGGCCAATATCCAGCAGAGGCTAAGCAAGAAGGAGCCAGCCATACTTCTCCAGGTGGGATCCCCAGGAATCTCAGACTATCCCCAGGATGAGTGGATTAAGGAGGAAGTGGCCTTCCTTTCCTCCACAAATTGGAGTCAAGAACACTCGTCTGTCTTTGTCTGGTTTGGAGAAACATTGTCTTGTTTCTATGTACATTATATGGTTATAAACAGTGCCTATAAAAAGTATTCACCTCCCACCCTCACCCCTGAAGTTTTTATAGTTTAGTATTTTACAACATTGAATCACAGTGGTTTTAATTTGGCTTTTTTTTTACACTGATCAACAGAAAAAGACTCTTTCATGTCAAAGTGAAAACAGTGATCTAAATTAATTACAAATATAAAAGACAAAATAATTGATTGCATAAGTATTCACCTCCTTCAAGTCAGTATTTAGTAGAAGCGCCTTTGGCAGCAATTGCAGCCTTGAGTCTGTGTGGCTGGGTCTCTATCAGCTTTGCACATCTGGACATTGTAATTTTTCCCCATTCTTCTTTACAGAACTGCTCAAGCTCTGTCAGATTGCATAGGGACTGTGAGTGAACAGCCCTTTGCAAGTCCAGGCATAAATTCTCAATTAGATTGAAACCTGGACTCTGACTTGGCCACTCCAGGGCATTAACTTTGCTGCTTTTAAGCCATTCCTGTGTAGTTTTGACTTTACGCTTGGGGTCATTGTCCTGCTGGAAAACAAATCTTCTCCCAAGTTGCAGTTCTCTTGCAGACTGCATCAGATTTTCCTCCAGGATTTCCCTGTATTTTGCTACATTCATTTTACTCTCTACTTTCATAATGCAGACACCACCATGCTTCACGGTAGGAATGTTGTGTTTTTGATTCTATGTGGTGTTACATAGCATTTAGTCTGATGGCCAAAAAGCTCAATTTTGGTTTCATCAGACCACAGAACCACAGCTGACTTCAGAGAAAAAAACCTGCCCCAGTGAACCAGCCTCAATAATGCTCTGGAATAGGGACTCCCACTCTCTCTGTGAGAAGAAATCCCTTTATACCTCAGTTTTAAATGACAGGTTTGCGGGAATATCTTCTTGTAAAGGTAGCTCAGGAATGAGGTGTTGAGGAAGGATGAAGGGGCTGCCTGAACTTTGGACGGGGCAACTGCTGGACTTTCAGAGTCCTGAAGAGATACACCACAGAAACAGGCCTTTCTCTGATACTTAACATGTATTTTGCATCAGTCGTCTCTGTGGAAGACACCAGCAGTATACCGGAACATGGAGAGTGTCAGAGGCAGAACTGAGGGTACTTGCTATTATTAAGGAGAAGGTGCTCGGGAAGCTGAAAGGCCTGAAAGTAGATAGGATGCCTGAACTAAATAGACTACACGTGAGGGTTCTGAAAGAGGTAGATGGAGAGAATGTGTAGACATCAGTAGTGATATTTAAAGAATCACTAGATTCTGGAATGGTTCCAGAAGCTGGAAAATTGAAAATATCTCTCCACTCTTTAAGAAGGAAGGGAGGCCAAAGAAAGGAAATTACAGGCCAGTTAGCCTGACTTTAGTGGGTGGGAAGATATCGGACTCTTTTACTAAAGGTGAGGTTTCAGGGTATTTAGGGGCACATGATAAAATAGGCCAGAGTCAGCAAGGTTTCCTTAAGGAGAAGTATTGCCTGACTAACCTGTTGGAACTCTTTGAGAAAATAACAGACAGGATGGACAAAGGAGAGCCAGTGGATGTTCAGAAGGCCTTTGCAAGGTACTGCACAAGATAAGAGCCCATGGTATTACTGGAAAGATATCCACATGAATAGAATTGGCTGACTGGCAGGAGACAAAGAATGGGGGAGAAAAAGGGAACCATTTCTGATAGGTGCTGGTGACAAATGGTGTTCTGCAGAGGTCAGCGTTGGGACCGCTTCTTTTCACATTATCCAAGTCATTGATGTATGACAGAATGGACGGCTTTGTAGCCAGGTTTTTGGATGATCCGAAGATAGGTGGAGGGGCAGGTAGTGTTGAGGAAGCAGGGAGTCTGCAGGAGGATTTAGGCAGGGCGAAGAAGTGGCAGATGGAATATAGAGTATGATTGTGAGCTTTGATAGAAGGAATATAAGCATAGAAAGTTCAGAATCAGAGGTGCAAATGGACTTGGGAGTTCTCGTGTAGGATTCCCTAAAGATAAACTTGTAGGTCGAGTTGGTGGTAAGGAAGGCAAATGCAATGTTAGCATTCATTTCAAGACGACTAGAATACAAATGCAAGGATATAATGCCAAGGCTTTATAAGGCATTGGTCAGACTGTACCTGGAGTACTGTGAGCCGTTCTGGGCCACTTATCCAACAAACGATGTGCTGGTGCTGGCATTAGAGATGGTGCAGAGGAGATTCACAAGAATGAATCCAGGAATGAAAGGGTTAATAGAAGAGGAGTGTTTTATGGCTCTGGGCTTGTACTGGCTGGAGTTTAGAAGAATGAGGGTGGATCTCATTGAAACCTATTGAATGTTAAAAAGCCTAAATATAGTGGATATGGAGAGGAAGTTTCCTATAGTGGGTGTGTCCAGTGCCAGAGGGCACAGTCTCAGAATAAAAGGATGTCCCTTGAGAATAGAGATGGGAAGGAATTTACTTAGCCAGAGGGTGGTGAATCTGTGGAATTCATTGTCACAGACTGCTGTGAAAGTCAAGTCATTGGGTATACTTGAAGCAGAGGTTGATAGTTTCTTGATTTGTAAGGGTGTCGAAGGTTACAGAAAGAAGGAAGGAGAGTAGGGTTGAGAGGGATAATAAATCAGCCATGATGGAATTATTGAGCAGACTCAATGGGCCGAGTGGCCTAATTTTGCTCCTATGGTCAAGCCCTTTCATCCAGGTCCATGCCAATTGTAACCAACTGTTTGCACTAACCCACGCAGCAGCCAATTAACCCCTCAATCCACGCGTCTTTGTGATATGGGAAAGAAACGGGAGCACTTGGGGGAAACCCACACAGTCAGAGGGAGAGCGTGCAAACTCCGCGCAAAAACGGTGCCAGAAGTCAGGATTGAGCCCGGGTCTCCAGAGTGCTGCGAGACAGCGGCTTTAACCGTAGCACCACCGCGCTGCACCGGTGAAAATTTACACTGTGTACACGGGTGTGTTGAGCCTGAGTGTGTTGGGGGTTCGTGGGTAGGCACGCATCCCATATGTGTGTTGGGAGAGGGGGGAGAACACTGTAGATAATTTCTAGGGGAGGGGGCAGTGCTCCATTCAACCCAGCACACCAGTGCGCTGGTCGAGGGGCCGAGAGTTCTGCGTTACTGACACTGATGTCTGTCCCTCCCCTTCCTCTCTTGCAGGATGTCAAAGAGCTGACAGAAAGGTAAGGTGCTGAGCTGGGAATCACACACACTCACACACCCACGTAGCAAATCTTTGCATCATGCCCAGTCAAACATCTAGAAACACACTCTTGCATTGTGCAAATGAAAATGTGCAGACAAGCACACACTAACATACATTCTGCGTGCACAAACACACACACGGACACTGAAGATGCTCACACAGATACAGATAACAAGACCACATTTACACCCAAAGACCACCCACTGTTCACATCTACAGAGACGTGCACAGAATGTACCGTTACACATCCCTAGGCATGCACACACACACACACTCGTTCACAAACAGAGATACACACTCACAGACATACACACATACAGAGACACACACAGACACTTCACAGACACACACCCACAGAGACAGACAGACTCTCACACAAACACATGCCAACAGATGGGCGGGCAGACACATACACACACACACGGCAAGCTCTGTGGTAATCTCTGACGAGAAGTCTCCTCAGACAGGTATAGCAGGGGACGCGCAGTGACCACGCTGTCCTCTGCCTCTCTGACAGGGTGAAGCAGGGTACATCAGAGTGGGAAGTGGTCACGGTGACCAAGATGAACATCGGCCCCTTTCAAGGCCCGCTGCAGTACGCAGTATGGAAGAGGATGAGGGACATCATCAGCCCAGGTGAGTGCCTCTCTCCACTAATTCACAACTGAGAGCCTGATCCCCCCCCCCCCCCACACACACACACACACACACACACACACACACACAGAATCAGAACTGAAAACGCAGTCTGCTCCACATACACGGACCTCAACACACATGTGCTGTCACACACACATTCAAACACACTCGGTTGCACCACTCTCCCACAAGAACAAACAATAACATGTGGTTTGAACTGTAATCATTGTGGCAGAGACATTTCTCAGCATGAATCATTGATACCTGCCTTCGTACCCGAGTCATAGGCCCGTAGAACATATGAAATTGTGAAAGGGATGGATAAGATAGGGGCAGGAAAGTTGTTTCTACTGGTAAGTGAGAAGAGAACTGGGGGACATCGCCCCAAGATTCGACGGAGTAGACCCGGATGGAAATGGTGAGAAACTGCCTTTCCCAGAGAGTAGTGAATCTGTGGAATTCTCTACCCGGTGAAGCAGAAGAGTCTACCTCATTAAATATATTTAAAGACACTGTTAGTTGCATTTTTGCGCAGCAGGGGAATTAAAGGTCATGGAGAAGGGCAGAAAGGTGGAGCTGTCAGGCCCAGGGCAGCCACGGTCATGCTGAATGGCAGAGCAGGATGGAGGTGCCAGCCGGCCAGCCCCTGCCCCTGTTTCTTGTGTAAAACCACACGGTCGTGACGCAGAGGCCAGCGTGTTGGAGCGCTGCTCTCCGGCTTGTGAGCATTTCAGCCAGCAGCCTGCAGCTGACTGCGGCAGCAAGTGGCGAGAGGGGCTTCGCTCAAACTCTGTGCACGGGTGTAAGTGCAGCATCAGCAGCCCAGGAGCTGATATTGAAAGTACGAGAGGGCGGGGCGGCGAGCTGCGGTCAGCCGCACAGAGAGTTGGCCAGGCCTAGACAGGGACTCCCTCCAGCTCACTGCAAAGTTCCAGGGTTGAAGGGGCAGAATCATAATCTTGGTTTGCATTTGCTTCGGATTACAATGCGAGTGAGCGTGAGAGTGATACAGCAGGGAAACAGGCCATTCAGCCCATCAACCATTCACTTACTCTGATCCCACTTTATTCTCCCCACATTCCCATCAGCTCCCTCCAGGCTCTACCCCTCAGCCGCACACTGGGGATAATTTACAGCAGCCGGTTAACCCACTGACACGTACGGCTTTGGGGTGTGGGAGGAAAGCCGAGGTAAACCCTCATGATGCAAATGCCACACACGGACAGCACCGGAGGTCGGGATCGAACCAGGGTCTCTGGAGCTGGGAGGTAGTGGTTCTGCTAGGAGAGGGAGAGGGAGAGACTGCGACTATGTCGGTGCATGTCTGTGTGGTGGGGCCGGATCTGTAATAGTCCTCCCCTCCCTCCCCAGTATGACAGTGACTGCTGGACTGGCAAACTAACGATCCAGTGGCCATTCAAATCCCACCCTCTGCAGTTAAAATGGTGTTGCACAGTCCCATCTGAGCAGCAAACCCCTACAGAGGAGGAGGTTTGGTCTTCTGCCCCGCTCTGGTGAGTTTCGCATTATTAAAGGGCAATTAGGGGGTGGATTGTAAATGCTTCATTGCCAGTGATATCCCATGTTCCACTGAATCGCCTCAACCTTCATCGAGTCATAGAGTTACCACAGGACTGAAACGGCCCTTTGTGACATCTCATCCCTGCTGACCAAGCTGCCTATCTAAGCTGGTCCTGTTTGACTGCACTTGGCCCATATCCCTCTCGGGTTTCGGTGGGATACAGGAAGAAGGCAGGAGAATGGATTTGAGAGATAAAAAAAATCAGCCATCATCGAATAGCAGAGCAGACTCGATGGGCCAAATGGCCTACTCTGCTGGACGAACACAGCAGGCCAGGCAGCATCTTTGGAAAACAGTAAACAATCAATGTTTCAGGCCGAGACCCTCACGACCAATCAGGACCCCAATCAGTTCTTCCAGGTGAGGCAGCGCTTCACCTGTGAACCTGTTGGGGTCATCTGCTGTAACTGGTGCTCTTGGCCTCCCGTATATCGGTGAGACCTAATGTAGATTAGGAGTCTGCTTTGCTGAGCACCTTCATCCACCACTAAAAGCAGGATCTTCCAATGGCCACCCTTTTAAATTCTACTTCCCATTCCGATATGTCAGTCCATGGCCTCCTCTACTGCCACAATGAGGCCACACTCAGGTTAGAGGAGCAACACCTTATATTCCGTTTTGGTAGCTTCCAACCTAATGCTATGAACATCAATTTCTCGAACTTCTGGTAATGCCACAACCCCGCCCCCCCACTTCACCATCCCCCATTTCCATTTCCCTTTCATCTAATCTCCTTACTGCCCATCACCTTTTTCTGGTGCTCCTCCCCTTTCCCTTTCCCCCATGTCCTTCTGTCCTCTCCTGTCAGATTCCTCCTTCCACAGCCCTTCATCTCTTTCACCAATGGACTTCCCAGCCCTTTAGTCCACCCCTCCCCTTCCCAGTTTCACCTATCACCACCTTGTACTTCCTCCTCCTCTCCCCCCACCTTCTTAACCTGACTTTCTTCCTCTCCAGTCCCGATAAAGGGTCTCGGCTCGAAACTTTGACTGTTTACTCATTGATGCAGCCTGGCCTGCTGAGTTCCTCTAGCATTTTGTGCTTATTGCTTTGGATTTCCAGCATCTATGGATTTTCTTGAGTTTGTATTCTGTTCCTATGTCTTTTCTGTCCTAGTTCCTGTTAAATGTTGTCACCTGCTTCCATAAACCCACCCGCCTCTGTGTGAAAAAGTTGCCCTTTGGGTCTCCTTTAAATCTTTCCCTTCACACCTTAAGTCTAAACCCGCCAGTTCTAGACTCGTCTCCCCTGGGGCAAAGACTGTGACCATCCATCTTGTCTATACTCGTGGTTTTAGAAACTCTGTAAGGTCACCCATCTGCCCCCTCCTATCGAGGGGAATACACTCCCAGCCTCTCTCTCCTCATCATACAAGCCCTCTAGCCCCAGCAACACCCTGTTGAATCTTTTTAATGTGAGACTTTCAGCAAATGTCATTTTCAAAGAGATGGCCCATTTGGATGGCACAGTGGAGGAGTGGTTTAAAATCTGTCATGAGTCTTGTGGCCCATCAGGCCGGTGCTTATGCTGGTTTCCGTGGCGTGAAGTGACCGAGAGTACGAGACTCCCCCCCCCCCCCGATAGGACGCCAGTCTATCGTGAGGTTAACCCCCAGCATTTTTGCCGGTACCCATTCTCAGCTGGGTAGACTGGAGCATTGTGTGGTTAAGTGCCTTGCTCAAGGACACACACGCTGCCTCGGCCGAGGCTCGAACTCAAGACCTTCAGATCGCTAGTCCAACGCCCTAACCACTTGGCCACGTGCCACACGGAGTAGCGGTTAGCTAACACTATTACAGAGCCAGAGAGCTGGGTTCAGTGCCGCTACTCTCCGTAAGGAGTCTGTACATTCTCCCCAAATCTGTGGGTTTCCTCCAGGTGAACAGAGAACAAAGAGCACTATAGCACAGTACAGGCCCTTTGGCCCCTGATGTTGTTCTGACCTTTAAACCAACTCCAAGATCAAACTAACCCTTTCCTCCTGCAAAACCCTCCATTTTTCTATCACCATGTAACTACCTGAGAGTTTCTTAATGACCGTAAAGTATCTGCCTGTTCCATCATCCCTGGTAGGATGTTCCACGCACCCACCACTTTCTGTGTGTAAAAAAAACTATTCTGACATTCCATCTATACTTTCCTCCAAGCACCTTAAAATTATGCCCCCTTGTATTTTCCGTACTGCCCTGGGGGGCAAAAAGTCTCTGGTTATCCATTTGATCTGTGCTTCTTATCATCTGACGCGCCCTTACCAGTCGCCTCCCATCATCCTTTGCTCCGCTTTCCTCCCACTTGCCAAAGGTGAATGGGCCACATGGTGTAACAGGACAGTGCAGGGCCATTGGGATGGAAGGACCTGCTACTGTGCTGTATCTCAAATGAACAAATCTGTCAGCTCCACTGCTACACCCATCACCCACCACCCGCTACTTCACCGTCACGAGGGAAGCTCCCTCTGCCTCTGCCAAGCGAGATGCAGGGGAGGAGAGGAGCTGAGTGGTGAACAGCAGATCAGGGTTGTTGCCGTTACAGTCTGTGGCTAACCTCACCTCCCTCACTTTCTCCACCACCACACCAACATTTGCAAGCCCTCCCTGTGCAGTAAACAGCAGCCACAGCTGCGGTTACCACCTGCGAGATGACGTTCCGCACAGTTGTGCTGGAGACGTCAGAGCGGAGAGCTAATCCTTTTTAAGCCTTGGCAGTATCAAAGAGTCACTTCCTGGCACTGTCACTTGCTGAACCCGGTGCACCGGCAAGCATTTTAAAAGCACAAGAGATGCTGGAAGTCCAGAGTGACAGGCACAAAATGCTGGAGGGACCCAGCAGGTTAGGCAGCATCCATGGAGGAGAATAAAAAGTCGATGTTTCGGGCCAAGACCCTTCGTCAGGACTGGAAAGGAAGGGGCATAAAGCCAGAATAAGGAGGTGGAGGGAGGGGTAGGAGTTCCAGCTGGCAGATGATAGGTGAAGCCGGGTGAGGGAGAAGGTGGGTGGGTGGTCGGGGAGACGGGATAAAGTGAGAAGGGAGCTGGCGAGAGTTCAGGAGGAGGAACCTGATAGGAGAGGAGAGGGGACACTAGAGGGAGGTGAGGAGAAAAGAAGGGCTAGCAGGAGAGCCAGAGAAAGGTGATGGGCAGGTCAGGAGAAGAGAAGGGATAAAGGAGTAAGAGTGGAGAGAGAATGGGAAATGATAAAAGAGAGGGGTAGGTTGGAGAAATTGACGTTCACGTCAGGTTGGAGACTACCTGGTCAGAATATGAGGTGTTGTTCCTCCACCCTGAGAGTGGCTTTATTGCGGCAGTAGAGGAGGCCATAGACCGACGTGTTGTTCCATTGCCTGTGGGTCTGCAGTCAGATCACAGAATATACGTACAACAGTACAGCACAGGAATGGGCTCTTCAGTCTGCCAAACACGATGGCGAATTAAAATAAATCTCTTCAGCCTGCACATGGTCCGTATCTCTCTATTCCCTGTGTATTCGTATTCACTAAACTCCACTAACATATCTGTTTCTACCACCATCTCTATGGACCCACCACTCTCAGCGTAAACAAACTTTCTCCTCTCGCCTTAAATTCATGTCTGCTAGCATTTAACACTCTGAAGTTGAGAAAAAGATTCTGTCTACAATATTGGTGCCTCTCATAATTTTATAAACTTCTATCAGGTCTCCCCTCTGACACTCCAGAGAAAACAACCCAAATTTGACCAACCTCTCCTTATAACTTTAATCCAGGCAGGATCCTGGCAAACCTTTTACAGAACTTCTACACCTTCCTATAATGTGGCAACCAGAATTAAAGAATACTCCAAATGTGGTCTGAGCAGTTTTACCTGACTTGTTCACTCTTATACTCAGTGCCCTGGCCAGTGAAGGAAAGTCTGCCTTATGCCTTCTTTACCAGCCTATCTAATACATTGGCACTTTCACAGAAATGCAGATTTGGAACCCAAGATCTGATGGTACATCAAAGCTGTTAAGGGTCCTGTCTTTATTTGTATACTTTCCCCTAACAATTGACCTCACATTATATTCTATCTGGGTGGCCTCCATCCTGATGGCATGAACATCGATTTCTCAAACTTCCAGTAATTGCCCCCCCCCCACCATTCCCCATTCCTGTTTCCTTCTCTCACCTTATCTCCTTACCTGTCCATCACCTCCCTCCGGTGTTCCTCCCCCTTCTCTTTCTTCCATGGCCTTCTGTCCTCTCCTATCAGATACCCCATTCTCCAGTCCTTTATCTCTCTCACAAATCAACTTTCCAGCTCTTTATTTCACCACTCCCCCTGTCCCGGTTTCACCTATCACCTACTTCCTTCTACTTCTTCCTCCCCTCCCCCCAGCTTCCTACTCTGATTTCTCCTCCTTTTTTTCCAGGCCTGATGAAGGGTCTCGGCCCGAAACGTAGACTGTACTCTTTTCCATAGATGCTGCCTGATCTGCTGAGTTCCTCCAGCATTTTGTGCGTGCTGCTTTAAGCAAGTTGAGATCCGTAGGGTCCCAACTTACTGAAGGGGGAGTGTCGCTGACTCTCAGCTTCAGAGCCCCTGATTCAATCCCAGCCCCGTGTGGGTGTGGAGTTTGCACGTTTCTCCTGTGTCTATGTGGGTTTCCCCAGCTCTTCTGGTTTCCTCCCACATCCCAATGATGGGTTAACAGGCCTCTGCAAATCGCCCCTGAGGGGTGGAATTTGGGGGTAATTGATGGGAATTCGGGGGAGATAAAATCAATGAGTGTAAATAGGTGGTGAATAGTCGGCATGGACTCGAAGGGCCAAAGGGCCTGTTTCTGTGAGTGTTTGGTTTTGTAACTGTTGGAACAGGGGATCGGCTGATCCCACTGGTGTGAACTCCCTTCGGGGGGGGGGGATTCCCATCTGTCTGTTTGATTTCGGGCTGTTCCACAGTCTGTCCCTGGAAGTTTATTGTTTCACCAGAAGCAGGCCCAGAGAACAGCTACTGCACAAATAGAGCTGCTGACCTGGGTTTGATCCTGACCTCTGGCGCTGTCAATGTGTGGAGTTTGCACGTTCTCCCAGTGCTTCCCCTGGGTGGTCGCATTTACTCCCACATCTTAAAGGCGTGTGGTTCAGTGGGTTAATTGTTGCGGTAATTTGTCCCTTGGGTGAGCGAGAACAACTTCTTCCAGAGTGATTGGAATTCTCTGTCTTGGCAGAGCCCCAGAGAGTACTGAATGGAATGAGGTCCTTCAGCCCACTGGGTCTATGCTGACCATCAACAATTGATCCCATTTTATTCTTCCTCACATTCTCGTCAACTCCCCCCAGATTCTATTCCTCACCCGCACTCTGGGGGGGGAGGAAGGTTCACAGAGGCATATGAGGGGTAAGATAATGTGAATGGTCACAGTATTTTTCCCAGGGTTGGAAATCGAAAACCTAGAGGACATAGGTTTAAAGTGGGAGGGGCAAGATTTAAAGGGGGCCTTTGGGATAACTTTTCACTCAGAGGGTGGTATGTGTATGGAACCAACTGCCGGGGAAGAGGCAGAGATGGGTATAATTACAATGCTTTGCACACGTACATGGATAGGAACAGTTTAGAGGGTTATGGGCCAAATGCAGGCAAATAGGACTAGCTCAGATAGTCATCAGGTTTGGTATGGACGATTTGGGCTGAAGGGCTTGTTTCTGTGTGACTCAGTGATGCTTTGTGATTATGTCCTCCCCTGTGCCTGAAATGTTTCCACCAACCACCCTGGGTGCTATCTCAGGCTGCTGAAGTTACAAATATCAAGGGCAACACACAAAATGCTCGAAGAACTCAGCTGGTCAGGCAGCATCTATGGAGGGAAAATGAACAGTGGACAGTTTGGGCTGAGACCCTTTCTCAGGACTGGAAAAGAAGGGGGCAGTAGCCAAAATAAGAGGCTTGGGTTGGGGGAGGGGAAGGAGCACAAGCTGGCAGATAATTGGTGAGACTAGATGAGGGGAAGGTGAATCGCTGGGGGAGGGAGGATGAAAGGGAGTGATGTGAGGAGCTGGGAGCTGGTAGGTGAATGAGGCAAAGGGCTGAAGAAGGGAGTCTGATAGGTGAGGACAGTAGACCATGGAAGAAAGGGAAGGAGGTAGGAACTGGAGGGAGGTGATGGGCATTTCATGAAGGTGGGAAAGTGGAAGAGAAGGGGTGAGAGGGCCACCACAATAAAAGAAAACAGATTGGATGGGGAGGGGAAAAAGAAAAAATGAGGGGTGCTTATCAGAAGTCGGAGAAATTGATGTTCATGCCATTAAATTAGAAAATACCGAGCTGGAGTATACAACTTCAACTTGAGTTTGGGCTCATTCTACAGTAGACGAGTCCAACACATCATCTTTTCCAATCCTGATGGAGAGTCTCAGTCCAAAATGTCAACTGTTCATTTCCTTCCACAGATGCTGCCTGACCTGCTGAGTTCTTCCAGCATTCTGTGTGAGTTAATGCTGTATCACACAGTCCATAATGTTGTGCTGAGTTTCTAACCTACTCCACAATTAATCTAACTCTTTCCTCCTACACAGCCCATAAATCTATAGTTTTCTTTCATCCATGTACTTACCCAAGAGTCTTCTCAATGTACCTAAAGTTCAAGCCTCTACCACCATCCGTGATTGTGCCTCGCCCAGGGACTGATCCTGCCTTTCTCGCCTTCTCGCAGTGCCAGCCCCGTTGACGCTGGACCCAGGCTCTGCCAACCCATACCTGGTCCTGTCGGAGGATCTCACCGCCGCCAGGTACTCCTACGCATCGCAGCAGCTCCCCGAGAACCTGGAGCGCTTCAACTTCTGTGCCTGTGTCCTGGCCTCCGAGGGTTTCACCTCCGGCCGACATTACTGGGAGGTGGAGGTGGGTGACCAGCCGGACTGGGACGTGGGGGTGGCCGCTGAGTCCATCGACCGTGAGGGCTGGGTCATCCTGACGCCCGAAAACGGCTTCTGGACCTTTGGCCACGTGCAGCACCCTAGGATCGGCGTCTACCTGGACCATGAGGTGGGTCAGGTGTCCTTCTACCGGGCAGACGACATGGTGCACCTCCACACCTACGTTGACACCTTCAGTGAGCGCCTCTTCCCCTTCTTCTACCCGAGCGCTGACTCCAACGCCCAGCCCCTGAAGATCTGTCACCTGCACATTTGAAGGCTGGGGGGAGAGGGGGGTTGGGGACTGATGGATGAGGGAATTGGTTACTGGCCACTGTGATTGCAACAGGAGCACATTCCCTGATGCAGTTTTGTGGGGGTGGGGGGGTTTGTGGGTGGGGTGAAGACCCAACTGAGGTGGAAGTGATATGCAACAAAGCGCCCATCCCTCTTCACTCCTTGGAAAGTTGAGAGTGAACTGCAGCCTCCAAATGCCCAAGAGCTCCATATTCCATATAAAGCCTGCACAAGTTAAACATCAGAATCATAGACCATAGATATAGGAGTGTAATTAGGCTATTTGGCCCATCGAGTCTCTATTGTATTCCGTCGTGCCTGACATTTTTTCCCAATTCCCATTCTCCTGCTTTCAATCCCTTTTACCAATCAATGTTCCCAATGACTTGGTCTCCACAGCCCTCTGTGGCAACAAATTGCAGAGATTCAGCACCTCTGACTGAAGAAATCCCACCTCATCTCAGTTCTAAAGGAACCCCCTTTATTCTGAGACCGTGCACTCCGATTCTCAACTCTCCCATTAATGAAAACATCCTCTCCACATTCACCCTCTCCAGTCCTTTTGGTATCTGGTGGATTTCAAAAAGATCCCCACCCCATCCTTCTGAATGCTATCAAGTGCAGGTCTAGAGCCATTAAAAGCTCCCCATACATTAACCTTTCATCCCCAGATCACTCTTATGAACCTCCTTGGGATCAGCTCTAGGGTCAGCACTTTCTTCCTTAGATATAGGGACCAAAATTGCTCTCAATCTGACCAACACTTTATAATGCCTCAGCAGAACATCCTTGCTTTTATTTCCTAGTCCACTCCAACTGAACGCTACCTTCACATTGTCTTCCTTCCTACTAACTTAATCTTTAAGTTAACCTTGTAGGAATCCTGAACAGGTCCCTCAGCACCTCTGAATTCCGAATTCTCTCTCCATTTAGAAAATTGTCTATGGTTTTACTCTTCCTCTTAAAGAGCCTAATTCCACACTTCCCTACACTGTCTTCCACTGTTTACTCACTCTCACAACCTGTCCAATTCCTTCTGCAGACTCCTTGCTTCTGTGGTACCATGTTCTTCCATGGATAACCGCAATCCAAATGTTTTTATTTTCCTTGACGATCCCATTACTCTGTTTCCGATGCCAGTGTTTTAATTCCAGATCCACCTCATTTGGTCCTGGACTCCCTGGCCATCAGGAATTTCTTCTCTGCCTCGAACTTGCCCCATCCTGCCAGAAATTAGTGGGATTCTGTAACTGTCATGGGGTATAGAATTACACAGGCCCTTTATGGAAACAGCCCGTTTTCCCCAATTGGTTCATGCTGAACAAGTTGCCTAAACAAGCCAATATTATGTTAGAGTAGGAGTGGGAAGATTTATTATGTGTCACGAATAAGACCATAAGGTAAAGGAGCAGAATTAGGCCATTTGGCCCATTGAGTCTGTTCCACAATTTCCCTCTCAGCCCCAGCCTCCTGCCTTCTCCTCGTGTCCCTTCATGCCCTGACTATTCAAGAATCTATCAACCTCTGCCTTAAATATACCCACTGATCTGGCCTCTACAGCTGCCTGTGGCAACGAATACCACAGATTCACCACTCTCTGGCTAAAGAAATTCCTTCTCATCTCCATTCTAAATGGATGTCCCACTATTTTGAGGCTGTGTCCTCTGGCCTTGGATACTCCCACTATAGGAAACATGCTCTCCAAATCTACTCTGTCAAGGCCTTTTGACGTTCAATAGGTTTCAATGACATTTCCCCTCCATTCTTCTGAATTTTAGTGAGTACAGGCCCAGAGCCATTAAACACTCCTCATATGATAAGCTTCTCAATTTCAGAAGCATTTGTGTGAACTTCCTGTGAATACTCCCCAGTGTCAGCACATCCTTTCTAAGATAAGAGGCCCAAAATTGCTCCCAGTACGGCAAGTGAGGCCTCAGCAGCCTAGTCCACCCACCTGGCAGCCAACTCCACCTACCCGTCACCTTCTTTGTGATAACCCTGCTCGTCAGATTCCCTTTAAATCTTTCCTAGCTCACCTTAAAGCCACGCCCTCCAATTCAGACTCTCCTACCCTGTGAGAAAAGCCAGTGAAACAGATCTGGAATGGAAAAAGCCAGCATCAGGAACAAAATAACAGGATTGTTAATGGGCAAAAATCACATGAATTCTATAAGTCTCCCTAAAGTCTCCCCTCAGCCTCCTAAAGGGGCAATTAAGGTTAGGCATCAAATGCCAGCAGCATTTTGTGAGCATTTACCCGTTTTCCAACTGGAAACCTCTGCAGCTTCTGCCTTGTGAGTTGTGCCCCTCAAACTAGCTCCAAAGTCCCCAACCCTGTCAGGCCCACCTCTCCCTTCTCTCCCTTCACTTCTGCCCCTCCATCTTGTCCCTGTTCCCCTTGGTGAGTCTGTCCTGCTCTCTTGATGGAATAAGACAGCACGGAGAACATGGTTATCGCCGCTGGCTGTGGATTACGGTGACCTATGGCGGTGAACTGTGACCATAGCAACAAATAAGAGTCTTCACTTAACCTGTTGCAAAGTCTATAGTCTGCATGTGGAATTGCAAAGAATAAGTCAAGTGTTAATTGCCTCAGCTGTAAGAATACCTTGCACATGGTGGTTTGAAGAATTCTGTGGCATTTTCAAAGGAATATTTCTCAATAAAATGTTTGTTTTATGTACAAATGCGAGTTTTTTCTTTCATGGCGTGCCAAGGTGACTGTTACTGGAAGCAATGCTGATTGGATAACCAGAGCTGCCTCTTGCCCTAACTTTCCTGGTCCATGACTGGGCAACTGGATAGCAATGTTCGCACTTTGTCCTGGCAACTGGCAGCCGATCAAATAGGCACATGAAAGTAGGAAAAATGAAGGAATATGTGTAGTGTAGGAGGGAAGGGTTAGATTGATCATCGAATAGCCTTATATAGGTCAAGCATCGTGGTCTGACAATCCACACAGAACTGTACTGTCGTGTGCAAGGGTAGCCAAGCAACCAGCAGCCAGTGAAAATGGAGAGACTGATAGACCTTGGACACTGGATTCTGGAGCAAGGAATCAGGCTGTTAGAGGAACTCAACTGGTCAGACAGAATCTGTGGAAAGAAATAGACAGTTGATGTTTCGGGTTTGGACCAGGTCAGTGACCGTCAGTGTTCCAAGAAAGTGGCAACCACAGACAGACAGAGTAGTGACCGAGACACGGAGCTCTCTCACCTTCATAAGTCAGGGCATAAACATCGACAAATCATTTCCTCCTGCAGATGCTGTCTGACCCGCCGAATTCCTCCAGCAGGTTGTATGTTGCTCCAGATTCCAACATCTGCAACTTCTTGGGTCTCCGTAAGTGCTGAGCGGTTACGTTGCAACTTTACAAAAGTCTGATTGGGTTGCACTTGGACTGTAGTGTGCAGTAAGCCACAGAGAATTGTGGGCACTGCTCTGCACACCATGGAAACCAGCCCCTCCTCTACAGGCTCTGTCTACACACCAAAGACACAATCAAAGACCCACCCTAGTTGGATGTTCTTCTCTCCTCTCCTATCAGACTGAAGGTACAATCACCAGGCTTAAGGACAGCTTCTACCCCACTGTAATCATACTATTCAAAAGTTTCCTAATATAACAAGATGGACTCTTGACCTCACAAGCTAACTCATTACGATTTTGCACCTTATTGTCTACCTGCACTGGACTTTCTCTGAAGCAGTTGCACTTTATTCTAGATTGCTACTGTTTGGCCTTGTAAACTGTGTGATGATTTGACCTGTATAAACAGTATACGAGGCAAGTTTTTCACTATACGTCGATACACGTGACAATGATAAGCCAGTTCCAGTTCCTAATGAAGGCAAATAGGAGAAGTGAAGAATGACAAAAGGGTTAGCATGATGTGGAGGGCCAAAGGGCCTGTTTCTGGGCTGCACTCTCTGCATGCTCGCTCACTCTATTTGACAGAACAATCTAGCATCCAGTATCCAATAAGCATCATTTGAATGCTCTTTCACACCATACAGTAACCAATGAGAACCACCAATGGGAATGATGTTTCATCCATAAACCGATATGCATCATCTGAGGAAATTATGTACCAATGAGCATCATCTTAATGGCTCAGTCACCTATTGGCCTGTGAAGGCCAAAATGGCAGATGGACTAGAAACCAGCAGCCAGTGAAACACAGGATACAAGGATAAGAAAGCATCGTCAGCTGTCAATGGATACCATCAGAAAAAAACATTACAGCTGCTGTTGGTGAAACAGTTAACCTCCAGGAAGAGACTGTGGAACAACCCAAAGGGAATTAGAACACAATTTTAAGCAGACAGGCGGTATTCCCATCACAACAAGTAAAAGATATTTACAGCAATGAGAATCATAGACCCTGCGTCCCAAGAGTGTCTAGCACTGTCAGGCCACATTATAGAGTCATAGACTCACTGCCCACCAAGGCTGTGCTGACCATCAACCACTCATTTACGCCAATCCCATTTCATTCTCCCCAGATTCGACCCCTCACCCACACACCAGGGGTAATTACAGCAGACAATTAACCCACCAACCCACATGTCTGTACGAATAGGGAGGACACTCGAGCACCTTAAAAGAAACCCACATGGGGGACATGCAAATTCCACACACACACGGTGCCAGAGGTTGGGATCAAACCCAGGTCCCCCCCATTTGTGAGGCAGTGACTCTACCTGCCCCCAAATTGTAGTAGATTCAGTTTTGCTCTTACCATTGATGCAAATGTGCATGCATTAGGGGAAGGGAAATGCGGGGGGGAGGAAGCAGTTTCACCAGCTGCAGAAGATTGAGAGCAGAAATGGAAAGCAGAGCTTTGAGTCCCGCAGTTTCACTTCTACGCCACCTGTACAGAACCACATCAGGCAGCTCTGCTCTACGCACAATCGCAAGAAACTTCAGAGAATCGTAGACACAACTCAGGACGTCACAGAAACCAGTCTCCTCTCCATAGACTTTTTTGCTGCCTCAGTAAAGTAGCCGGCAAAATCAAAGATTTTAAACATTCTCTTTTGAACACGCTGAACATTCTCTTTTCTTTGTCTTCCATCAGGCAGAAGATACAAAAGCCTGAAAGTAGGTACCGCCAGACTCAAGCACAACTTCCATCCTGCTGCAATACCAATATTAGATAGCTTCCTAGTACAGTAAGATGGAGTTTTGACCTCATAGGCTACCTCCTTATGATCTTGCAAAATATTATCCATCTGCACTTTCTCTGCAGCTATTAAACTTTATTCTGCATTCAGTTATTGTTTTACCTTGTTCTTCCTCAATGCCTGTGTAATATTCAAACTTTATGAACAGTATGCAAGACAAACTTTTCACTGCACCCTAAACCAGTTTTAATTAACATCCAATAATCTAGAAACTCCATCAGTCCATCACCGCCAAAACCCAAGGGCTGCCGGATTATCAATGTTTTACGAGCCAAGAAGATCCAAAGAGATGCAGGATATGAAAAGGCCAGTTCTTTATTTTAAGACCATTGCTCCTCCTGAATATTTGAAACAAACAAGCCACTTTGTAAGCTGAGGTGGGAGTCGGAGATCAAAGTGTTCCTCTCGGGCAAATAAGAGGGCGCAGAACTCCCCACTGACACCTCACTACAGTTCTGTGCAAGTTTTGTGCGGTTCTAGTCACCCCATTAGAGGGACGGTGTGTACAGGGGATCTTGATGGCCACGTTCATAGCTCCCTGAATTTAGTTGTATAGGTTGCTAGCATGTTAAAGAAGGCATATGGAATACTTGTCTTTAATGGTCGAGACACTGAGTTCAAGAGTTGGGAAGTTGCTTTGCAGCTTGAGAAAACCCTGGTTATGCCACATCCAGAGAATTGTTTCCAATTCTGGCAAGCCCATTATAGAAAGGATGTGGAGGCTTTGGAGAGGGAGCTAAGATACCGCCTGAATTTGAGATACAAGGAGAGGTTTGACAAACTTTGATTGTTTTCTCTGGAGCTGATGGGGCAATCGCACAGAAGTTTACAAAATTATGAGAGGAATAGAAAGAGTAGAGAGTCAGAAACTCGATCCCGGGATAGAAATGTCTGATGTTTGAGAACACGGATTTGAGATGAGAGGAGAATAGCTTGAAGGGATTTCCAGGGCAAGTTACTTGTTTATTGCACAGAGAGTGGTGGATGTTAGGGATGGTAGTAGAAGCAGATATAGCAGATGGTAGTGTTCAAGAGGCTGATAGATACATGAATGTGTAGGGAATGGCGGGATACAGACGATGCACATACAGATGGGATTTCCTCTCATTTAGCATCATGCTCGGTGCAGGCATTGTGGGCCAAAAGGCCTGTTCCTGTTCTATACAGTTTTATGTTCTGTGTATGTTGCGTGTGCCTAGGGAACATTGAAAGTGGGACAGTACCTCAGGTGAAACATTCAACTGGGACCACAGAGCAATTTTGAGGAAGGAGTGTTTACAGGGGAGAGTGACCCCTCCACAGTGGCCCAGATATTTACTTGTCTGGTCATTAGCCAGTTGATGTTGTGAGATCTTGCTGACCACCTCGGAATACTGGACCAAAGGATTTCCTCCACCAGGATCTCATTGGGCATAAAGCTCTTGAGCTCCTGAGGTGTGGTTCGGGATTGGGGAAACATTACTGAAGTACAGGTTGAAATTCTCCACTCTGGTATTCCAAGGTGTAGCAATTCCAATTGTCTGGCATGTTTTGAGACTGTTGTTCAAATCTCTAAAAAATAACTTAATCCAACTAAAATCTACAATTACCTAAGACCTGTACTAATCTGTAAATAATTAACCCACCAGTGCTACCTCTGTAGTCTCAGCCAACGGTGTTTCTGACTTACAGAAACTTTGGGATATGGATGATTCTTGGAATCTGGGGAGTGTCCATACTTAGAACAGTTCTCCTGCTCAAAAGAAGACAATCAAAGGCATTTTCTGCTGTTCCAGTACTTATCAGACTGTACCTGTCTTGTATATCTTAGAGGCATTTTAATCCTGTGGGACTGTCAAACTCTATATCTGAATCATTCAGTCCCGTCGCTAGTTCTTTAAGAACAAGTCAACTTGAAGAAACCACCTCAGCTTACAAAACCAATGTAGTGAGAAAAATGTTAAAGCATAGTCAGAATGACATTTATACCATGTCTTAGTTATTAAAACATCTCACAGCAGTGTGGTCAAACTAAATTTATCATTTAGCTACATTGGGTGAAATTGAGCTTAAACAAAAGCTTAGTCAAAGAGTAGGTCTTATAAATTCTTCAGTAACCTGTCAACTCGATGGTGTCATTGATGGTTTATCATCTCTGCGACCATAGACTAACCCTACTGGAGATTATGTGGTAGTCATGAAGTCATATAGTATAGATATAGGCCACCCGGCCCAGCATGTCCACACTGTCTCTCACACTGGGGGCAACTTTACAGCAACCCATTCATCTGAACGTCAGGATGTGGGGTGGAACTGGTGAACCTGGGGGAATGCCACGCGTCACAGGGGAAATGTGCAGACTCGGATCAAAGCCAGGTCGCTGGAACTGTGGGGCAGTGCCTGAGTGACAGTTGACGGACAGCCTGGAGGTAGTTCTCTCCGATATTGGTCGACCAACCCCAAAAGTAGACTGTTGCTGGGACTGAATCACCAGTTCCAAGTTCCTTTGAAATTGTTAGCAGAGCAGAGATTTGGACAGACAATCTTCTGAATGACTAAACCACTGAGCCATCTTATTCTCCCCATTTTATAACCTCTGCTGCTTGGATTTATTTTTTTTTTGGATGGGTCTGCAAGAAATTCAGGAACACGTAGAATTTAGACAATGATCAGAGCACAAAGTTGACAGTACAGTTTAGACCGGTTGTTCACATCTTTCTAACGTAACGCGTCCTATGGGATGGACTGTACATCCAGAGCATAAATAGTAACATCAAAGCATCACAAGCTGAAACATTCTCAGTTGGCACAGACAGTGCCTTTTACATGTAGTGTCATCAGGGTACACTTTGTTTATAGGACTCCAAGTGTGTGTAGTGAAAATCAGCATCTTCTGGCTAAGATCTTTCTTCACACTCTGGTTGTCTGCGATGGGATGAACCCCCGTAGTGATATTCACTTTGTTCTGGAGAGAGTTCTCTGAGTGGTGGGTCAAGCAATGGCAAGAGAGAGACGGATGGGAAGGCACTTCTGATGTGAGAAGGTCCATGTTCCACCAAGCCTGCTGATCTTCTCGTTTTCAAAGCCAATGGAGTGTCACAGGGAGCTGGGAGAAGGAGTGTGATTGACTCTGGTCAGTTCCAACAAGGGTCTGCCGGAAGACTGTGGCCCTGGGGAAAGCAGCTTTGCAAGATCATCCCTCCACGTCCATTCGTAGCTCAACACCAACCCACGCCTCTCCCCACCCACCCATCTGCTATCTCTCTAAGCACCAGCAGCTGCCTTCAAGATCTTGCTGGGAATTGTGAATGACATTCTGGAGTGGGATGGAGGGGGTGGTTAATGCGAGAAGGCTCGGGTCAGAAGCAACAGCTGCTCTAGCAGAGAGGTGGTAGAGAGCTGACAATCATTTGTGCAGGGGTTGGGGGGGGGGTGCAGAGGCAGTAGGAATTATCCACTGGGTTTGCAATAATCCCATAGGCTGATCAACAAGGCACCAATGCCACTGTAGTGAATATCCAAAACCACGGTGTGCAGAAAACACTCAGCAGGTCGGCCAGCGTCTGTGGAGTCAGAAACAGCTCCATGACACTTCGTTAGTTCTGACTGGGAAGGCTGATGAATGGTCTTTACACTGAAACATCAACTCTGTTCCATTCTCTACAGATGCTGCCTGACCTTCTGAGTGTTTCTTTCCTTGACCTGAAGAATTACCTCTGGTTCCCTCTTCACAGATGCTGCTCAGACCAATGTCCATTTCCAGGATTTTCGGTTTCTAGCTCCACCCCCTAGCATCTACAGGGCTTTATGTATCGGTCTTTTGTACCCTGTATAGCTACCACCCCTCACCCCACACTTCTCTGATAGTTTCCCCCACAAGGTAATTCTGCATGGAATAACGAAAATGCACCTGGTGCACAGAATTCCAGCACAGGAGAGGATTTCTACCAGAGCTGCCTGCACAGATCAGAAATAAAACAAGTGGGGAAAGTGTCCTTTTGCTGGAGAGACTGGTCTGAATTCTTTGAACTTGTCTCCCAGACCGCCAACGCCTTTGGACTTCCTGCTTCCGCGGGTCATTCAGTGCCTGCCACACTGGTAAATGATCGCCATCTCAGAGGGCAGAATGCTGGTCATTCTCAGCCAGGTCCATGGGTGTCTGATTTCTGAGGAACTATCTTCATAGGTGCTTCTCGGAAATGGAGTCAGGAAAGTTCACCCCACACTCCCCCTTTTGCAGATCTTGGGCAAGGGCAGGAAGGGAGAAAGAGGAAAAATCTCAGGGCAAATAGATACCGAAGCCATCCTTGTCCAGGGAAAGCATCACCAGTGAGCCTCCAACACCAAGGGCAGTGTGGATTTTATGCTGGCTCCTACCACCCGGCTTCGACTGCAGCCCGGCACCACCAGAATGCCAATAAGCTTGCCAGAACTGGTCCGTCGCAGGAAGCCCGCCCTCTAGAACAGGGCCTTGGCGATCTTCATGCCCTTGGAGCGGATTTTTGGGAACGGCGAGCCGTGTTCTGCCCTGTGCTTGGGAGAAGGCTGGTCCTTCCTCCGGAGGAGAAACTCGCTGCTGGTCGAGGTCATGGCGTAGAACACGTTGGCGTTGTGAGGGATGGTGAACTCTGTGGGAAAGAAGTGAAATCGTGATATCACAGAGGATACAAATCTGGCCAGAAAATCCAGGAAGGATTCAAATATTTGGACTTCTTTCGCCATTGGTGACTTTCCTGATGTACAAAATCTCAATGTATCAACCCTCTTCCCAATTACTCTCATCAGCTTTTCTTACAGCATTCATAGGGATGTGAAACTAATGGGACAGAGGCCATTTGGCTCATTGCATCTGTGCTGCAAGGCAAGTACCAACCTGGACTAATGTCATCTGGCAGCTTTGTCATTTTCTTATTGATCTTAGGAAGTGGAGCGAGGCACACGGCTCTGTGCTGCTGAGAAGATGACAGTGATCTTCAAATTCTGAGGCGTAACCATCACCAACGGCCTGCCCTGGTCCAATCACATGAACACTCCAGCCAATAAAGTGCACCAGCACCTCTACGTCCTGAACGGCTAAAGAAATTCAGCATATCCCCATTGACCCTCACGAGTTTTTTCAGTGCACCACAGAAAGCATCCTGTTTGACGCATCACAGCCTGGTATAGCAACTGCTCTTCATGTGAGCGCAAGAAACTGCAGAAAGGGGCTTCCCTTCCTCCACCATCAACGCTGCCCTCAATCGCATCTCTTCCATTTCATGCACATCTGCTCTCACCCCATCTTCCCACCACCCTACCATGGATAGGGTTTCTCTTGTCCTCACCTAACACCTCTCCAGCCTCCACATCCAGCACATAATTCTCCAAGATTTCCACTATCTCCAACGGGATCCCACCACCAAGCATATCTTCCCCCCACCACTCCCCCCACTTTCTGCTTTCCACATGGATCGCTCCCTACGCAACTCCCTTGTCCATTCATGCCTCCCCACTGATCTCACTCCTGGCACTTATCCTTGCAAGTGCAACAAGTGCTACACCTGCCCCTACACCTCCTCCCTCACTATCAGTTATGGCTGATTGGCTGATTGTATGAAGTATAAATAAGTTTTGTCGGAACTTTACAATAAAGGACTTAAACCATCTCTTTGTTTTCCCGCCTGTCTGAATATTGTTTTTAAAATCTGATTGCAAAAAAGAATAAAGTTGGTTGAAAACGCAAAAGAGTTTCTGAAGGCTGAAGTCTAAAACTGTTATATTTCTTATCTGATCAAGTTTTTTCTTCTGTTAATATGAATTTCAAATAAGGTTTCATTAAGCTTACGTTTTGGCTGTTCATATATTGTCTTTTGTTATTTTTTTGATACTTCTTTATTTTATCCCTTTTTGAGGCTTTATTCTAATACAGCTTTCTTTGAATTTGTTTAAACTGATCCTTTTATATTTTCCGATACTGAGTTATTTTTCTTTTTATGTTGTGTCTTGCTAGGGATATAATTGACCTTGAAGGACTGGAGTTTCTGTCAAGAGGATTTTTTGGGGAGGGACTTTTTAGTTGTTAGCTTGCTGACTGTCTATTGGTCAGCCTTCTGGTTTTGAGTGGGGGAGGGAGTAGGGCCTATTTCTCTCTGGGATCTGTGTTGGGTTGATTACATGATTGTCTGTTTGACTACCTTACTCTACGGTTTGCTTTCTAGTTTTAATAACTTATGGCCAGATCTTTTAATTGCATGATGATTGGTATTTAAAATGGTTCGAAATATTAACTTATTTAGTTTGAATGTGAAAGGGCTGAATCACCCCATTAAATCGAACAAAGTGTTTGCTTATATTAAAAAATTAAAAGCACCCATTATTTTCTTACAAGGAAACGCATATACGCAGCTGTGATAGCTTATGTTTTTTCACTCGGTGGAAAGATATGCAATTCCATTCTTTGTTTAATGCAAAATCACGTGGAGTTTTGATTTTTGTAGATAATACACTTTCCTTTGTTCAGCATAAAGTTGTTTCGGATCCTAATGGTCGATTTGATATTGTATCAGGGAGTTTAGACAGTAAATTGATTGCTTTTGCTAATGTATATGCCCCCAACATAGACGATCCAGGATTTTTTGAATGTCAATTTTCGTTTTTGTCAGAATTGTTTACTTACTCTCTTGTGATGGGAGGAGATTTTAACTGCTGGTTAGATCCAGTATTAGATCGCTCATCTGTTAAACCAGCCACAATTAATAAATCAGCTTTGTTTATCCAAGCCTTTCGAACTAAATGTGGTATAGTTGATGCTTGGCATTTTCTTCATCCAACAGACAGGGAGTATTCTTTTTTCTCTCATATCCATCATTCTTATACCAGGATTGACTTTTTTTTTAATAAAATATTCAAATGATTCTATTGGTTCGATCGATCAAATATAAAGAAATTGCTCTTTCTGACCACTCTTCTATACATTTATCTTTCAATCTTCCAGGTCCTATCCCTATGAGTAGATTTTGACGATTTAATTTAACTCTGTTCTCTGATGAGGACCTTTTAAAATTTATGGAGAATCAAGTTACTCTTTTTTTTGAAGAAAATACATTGGAAGAGACATCTAGTCTGATTATTTGGGATAATTTTAAAGCATATATCCGGGGTCAAATTATTTCTTATACTGCAAACATCATTAAAAAAGCTAACAAAGAAGGAAACAAACTAGCTAATCAGTTTAAACAACTGGACCATAAATATGCTTTGGTACCTGATCCTGAAACATGTAAGAGACTTATTGAAACCGAAACTAAATATGATCTTCTTTTAACGTATTCAATTGAGAGCCAGCTTTTAAAAGGTAGAAGTCAATTTTATATTCACAGAGATAAAACTGGTAAGCTACTGGCTAATCACTTGAAGCCATTTATAGCCAAGTGGCAAATTAAAGAAATACATAAAATTAATGGGGACATGATAACTGACCACTTTGAAATTAGTGACACTTCAGGGAATTTTATTCCAAATTATATAGTTCTGACTCCATTAATGATAATATTGCAATGAATAATTTTTTAGATCTCAACATTTTCATATGATGTAATTTGACCTTTCCGAATCTTTCTTATTAACTTAAAATATATGAATAGAGGAGCGAAGTTGACAACATTACTGAACGTGTTCGATTTAAGATAATGGTCTAGCCTTGTTTTATTCCATTTGCTTCTTTTTTTAGGTTTAGTATTCAGTTTTTTTTTGTTTTTTTTGGGGGGGGTCTTGTTTTTTTTCTTTTTATTTCTTTTTTCTCTATGATTAATTATATTAAAAGTTTGTAAGTCTATTATACTTGTATTATTTGAAATCTTTTTTTGTATGTGCTTATCAACAATAAGATTATTTCAATCTCTCTGTATCAATATTGTTATTCTGTTTATAGTTTTGGAAAATTAATAAAAAGATTTAAAAAGAAAGAATAATTTTTAGATCAATTAAATATTCCTAATCTTTTGATAGATGATCATAGGCAATTGGATCAACCAATTTCCCAGGAGGAAATGGCTATTCGAGAATTGCATTCTGGGAAATCCCCAGGACCCGATGGATTCTCTGGAGAGTTTTATAAGGCTTTTCCTCCTCGCTTATATCACATTTATGTGCTACCCTTACAGATTCCTTTAAGGTAGGAAGGTTACTGCAGTCTTTTTACGAAGCTTCCATTTCACTTATTCTCAAAAAGAATAAGAATCCTACTGAATGTTCTTCATATAGACTCAATTCTTCTTTACTCAATTTTGATACTAAAATTTTATCTAAAGTGTTGGCTCGCAGACTTGAAGATATCATATCTTCCATAGTTTTGGATGTTCAGACAAGATTTATTAAAAATCGATATTCCCATTTTAATATACGGCATTTGTTGAATGTTATGCATTCTCCATCTAAGGAAATATCGGAATGTGTGATATCTTTGGATGCGGAGAAGGCCTTTGACAGAGTTGAATGGAATTATCTTTTTACATCCTTAGAAAAATTTAACTTTGGACCTAATTTTATTTATTGGATGAGATTACTTTATTTATTTCCCTCCGCTCAGGTTCTTACTAATCTTCAGAATTCTAAACCCTTTGAACTCCAGTGTGGGACTAGACAAGGTTGTCCTTTGAGCCCTCTGCTTTTTGATTTGGTACTAGAACCCTTAGCAATTGCTTTTCGAGAGTCTAAAGTGATTCCTGGTATTTTAAGGAGAGGTATTCCTAAATTGTCGCTTTAGGCTGATGACTTATTGCTTTTTATAGCTAATGTTACAACCTCTTTACCATTTGTGTTCTGTTTACTGACTAATTTTAGTCAGTTCTCGGGATATAAATTAAATTTACATAAGAGTGAACTGTTTCCTTTGAACAATTTAATACCAACTGATATTAACCTTCCTTTTAAAATTTTAAGAAAATAATTTATGTATTTAGGAGTAACAATTATAAAGAATTATAAAGATTTATTTAAGGAAAATTTTTTAACTTTAATGAATTATGTTAAAAAAAACTTTCTAATTGGTTGCCTCTCTCTTTATCACTGATTGTCGAATTAATTCTATTAAAATGAATATCTTACCTAAACTTATATACCTTTTTCAAGCTGTGCCTGTTTTTATTCCTAAATCTTTTTTTGACTCTTTGGATTCAATTCTTTCTTCCAATATATGGAAGAATAAAAAACCTCGAATAAATAAAGCTCACTTCAAAAAACCAAAGAGAATGGTGGCTTTGCCTTACTCGATTTTAGGTTATATTATTGGGCAGTTAACATATGAACTATTACGTTCTGGATACATTACATTAACCATGAGAATTGTCCTATATGGGTCTCTTTGGAAATCAACTCTGTTATGAAATTTTCCATTATTTCTTTACTTAGATCCTCACTTCCTTTATCTTTAAATAAACTAACTGGCAATGTGGTGGTCAAACATACTTTGAGGAATTGGTTACAGTTTAGAAAACATTTTGGTTTACTGAGATTCTCCTTCTCGAGTCCCATCTTTTCTAATTGTTTTTTTTAAACCATCCCTAATTGCCATTTCTTTAAAATATGGGACAGATTGGATATTAAACGATTTCAGGATTTGTTTGATGGAGGGAATCTCTCTTCTTTTGTGTAACTTTCAATGAAATTTAATCTTTCCAATACCCACTTTTTTGTCACTTACAGATTAGAAATTTTTTAAGATCTCAATTACATACATTTCCTACAAGTCCAGATAAGAATATAATAGATACAATTTTTAATCTGAAACCCTTTGACAACGGTTCAATATCTTACATTTACCGTCTGCTGTTGGGACTGAAAAAGGCTTCTTTAGATAAGATTAAAGGAGACTGGGAAAATGATTTACAGGTTTTCATATCTTAAGAGAGCTGGAAGATTATTTTAAAATTAATTCTTCATCATTATGTGCTGGTCATTCTTTATTATAATTCGAAGTGGTACATAGAGTTCATATGTCTAAAGACAAGCTCTCTCGTTTCTATGCAAATATTTCTCCCTACTGTGATAGATGTACTAATGGAGTGGCCACACTAATTCACATGTTTTGGACATGTCCGAGCCTTGAAAAATTTTGGAAAGATGTATTTCAAGCTTTTCCTGTACTTTTTAATGTTAGTTTTAAGCCCAATCCCATGACTGGCATGTTTGGTATTGTTGAGGATAGTGCTACAATACTGAAGCCACATAATTTGCGGGTATTGGCCTCTATGTCTCTTATGGCCAGGAGGGCAACCTTGCTCAAGTGGAAGGAGGCCACCCCGCCCACTCAATGGCTATCTGATGTTATGTTATGCCTTGATCTAGAGAAGATCTGTTGTTCGATTTCTGATTCTAAACGTAATTTTCTAATGTTATGGGGACCTTTTCTGAGTCATTTTCATAATCTTTGAACTGTTATTAAACATAGAACATGGAACATAGAATAGTACAGCACAGTACAGGCCCTTCGGCCCACGATGTTGTGCCGACCCTCAAACTCTGTCTCCCCTATAACCCCCCACCTTAAATTCCTCCATATACCGGTCTAGTAGTCTCTTAAATTTCACAAGTGTATCTGCCTCCACCACTGACTCAGGCAGTGCATTCCACGCACCAACCACTCTCCGAGTAAAAAACCTTCCTCTAATATCCCCCTTGAACTTCCCACCCCTTACCTTAAAGCCATGTCCTCTTGTATTGAGCAGTGGTGCCCTGGGGAAGAGGCGCTGGCTATCCACTCTATCTATTCCTCTTATTATCTTGTACACCTCTACCATGTCTCCTCTCATCCTCCTTCTCTCCAAAGAGTAAAGCCCTAGCTCCCTTAATCTCTGATCATAATGCATACTTTCTAAACCAGGCAGCATCCTGGTAAATCTCCTCTGTACCCTTTCCAATGCTTCCACATCCTTCCTATAGTGAGGTGACCAGAACTGGGCACAGTACTCCAAGTGTGGCCTAACCAGAGTTTTATAGAGCTGCACCATTACATCGCGACTCTTAAACTCTATCCCTCAACTTATGAAAGCTAACACCCCATAAGCTTTCTTAACTACCCTATCTACCTGTGAGACAATTTTCAGGGATTTGTGGGTATGTACCCCGAGATCCCTCTGCTCCTCCATACTACAAAGTATCCTGTCATTTACTTTGTACTCTGTCTTGGAGTTTGTCCTTCCAAAGTGTACCACCTCACACTTCTCCAGGTTGAACTCCATCTGCCACTTCTCAGCCCACTTCTGCACCCTGTCAATGTCTCTCTGCAATCTTTGACAATCCTCTACACTATCTACAACACCACCAACCTTTGTGTCATCTGCAAACTTGCCAAACCACCCTTCTACCCCTACATCCAGGTCGTTAATAAAAATCACGAAAAGTAGAGGTCCCAGAACCGATCCTTGTGGGACACCACTAGTCACAATCCTACAATCTGAATGTACTCCCTCCACCACTACCCTCTGCCTTCTGCAGGCAAGCCAATTCTGAATACACCTGGCCAAACTTCCCTGGATCCCATGCCTTCTAACTTTCTGAATAAGCCTACCATGTGGAACCTTGTCAAATGCCTTACTAAAATCCATATAGATCACATCCACTGCACTACCCTCATCTATATGCCTGGTCACCTCCTCAAAGAACTCTATCAGGCTTGTTAGACACGATCTGCCCTTCACAAAGCCATGCTGACTGTCCCTGATCAGACCATGATTCTCTAAATGCCTATAGATCCTATCTCTAAGAATCTTTTCCGACAGCTTTCCCACCACAGATGTAAGGCTCACTGGTCTATAATTACCCGGACTATCCTTACTACCTTTTTTGAACAAGGGGACAACATTTGCCTCCCTCCAATCCTCCGGTACCATTCTCATGGACAACGAGGACATAAAGATCCTAGCCAGAGGCTCAGCAATCTCTTCTCTCGCCTCATAGAGCAGCCTGGGGAATATTCTGTCAGGCCCCGGGGACTTATCTGTCCTAATGTATTTTAACAACTCCAACACCTCCTCTCCCTTAATATCAACATGCTCCAGAACATCAACCTCACTCATATTGTCCTCACCATCATCAAGTTCCCTCTCATTGGTGAATACCGAAGAGAAGTATTCATTGAGGACCTCGCTCACTTCCACAGCCTCCAGGCACATCTTCCCATCTTTATCTCTAATCGGTCCTACCTTCACTCCTGTCATCCTTTTTTTCTTCACATAATTGAAGGATGCCTTGGGGTTTTCCTTTACCCTACTCACCAAGGCCTTCTCATGCCCCCTTCTTGCTCTTCTCAGCCCCTTCTTAAGCTCCTTTCTTGCTTCCCTATATTCCTCAGTAGACCCAGCTGATCCTTGCTTCCTAAACCTCATGTATGCTGCCTTCTTCCACCTGACTAGATTTTCCACCTCACTTGTCACCCATGGTTCCTTCACCCTACCATTCTTTATCTTCCTCACCGGGACAAATTTATCCCTAACATCCTGCAAGAGATCTCTAAACATCGACCACTTGTCCATAGTACATTTCCCTGCAAAAACATCATCCCAATTCACACCCGCAAGTTCTAGCCTTATAGCCTCATAATTTGCCTTTCCCCAATTAAAAATTTTCCTGTCCTCTCTGATAATTTCCATGATAATGCTAAAGGCCAGGGAGCGGTGGTCACTGTCCCCCAGATGCTCATCCACTGAGAGATCTGTGACCTGACCCGGTTCATTACCTAGTACTAGATCTAGTATGGCATTCCCTCTGGTCGGCCTGTCCACATACTGTGACAGGAATCCATCCTGGACACACTTAACAAACTCTGCCCCATCTAAATCCTTGGAACTAATCAGGTGCCAATCAATATTAGGGAAGTTAAAGTCACCCATGATAACAACCCTGTTATTTTTGCACCTTTTCAAAATCTGCCTCCCAATCTGCTCTTCTGTATCTCTGCTGCTACCAGGGGGCCTATACCCCCAATAGAGTAACTGCTCCCTTCCTGTTCCTGACTTCCACCCATACTGACTCAAAAGAGGATGCTGCTACATTACCCACCCTTTCTGTAGCTGTAATAGTATCCCTGACCAGTAATGCCACCCCTCCTCCCCTTTTTCTGCCCTCTCTATCCCTTTTATAGCACTGAAATCCAGGAATACTGAGAATCCATTCCTGCCCTGGTGTCAGCCACGTCTCTGTAATGGCCACTACATCATAATTCCATGTGTGTATCCAAGCTCTCAGTTCATCACCTTTGTTCCTGATGCTTCTTGCATTGAGGTACACACATTTCAGCCCTTCTACCTTACTGTCTTTACACCATTTATTCTGCTTATCTTTCCTCAAAGCCTCTCTGTATGTTAAATCTGGCTTTACTCCATGCACTTCTTTCACTGCTCTATCGCTCTGGGTCCCATCCCCCTCGCAAATTAGTTTAAACTCTTCATGGAGCTCCAGCCAAGGATCAGTCTGGTGAACTCCCTCCTCTGTAAGAACCACCCTCCTGGCATTCTGCACACATACCCACTCTGCTCTGCTCCCAACCCCACCAAGCCTCCTCACCTTTATCCTCTGATAAGATCTGCACCAACTCGTAGGTCCCCGCTGAATGCGAGTCCTGGTTGTGTTTCTCCAGAGCTTTTCCAACTACCACAGGGGTCTTGTCCTGACTGGATACCTGCAGGAAGAGGAAGAGGGGAGGTGGTGATTCAATGGACTGATCTGTTGCTGTGAAGGAATGATCCCAGCAAAAGCAGTCCCTCACTCTGTTAATCCCAGAACTGGATGCAACACTCCTGAGGTTTCCATATTTCTTTATGAAATGGGGGACCATTTTGACCCATGAGAACTTTGCCAACTTGTTCCATCATCTCCCACTAATTTCTCCATAAACTACTTCCATCCATCTCCTAGATTTTCCTGCACTGGGTGGCAATTTTAAAATAACCCACTGAACCAATGAACATCAGGAACCTGAAACACCCAGTGGGAGGCCATCATGGTCAAAGGGACAATATGCAGACTCCACACAGTTACAGCGCCAGATACAGGGATCAAACCACGCACTGTGAGGCAGCGGATCGACCCACCGCACCATGACGCCGCACAATTCCCAGATCCCTGACCATTCCTGATTAAGCTGCGGATCCTCCAGGCTCTTTCCCCTCCAAGTTTGCCACTTCCTGTGTGGCTCACATTGCCAGGGTGAGACAGGAAGTGGTCCACAAGTTTGTCACTGTGGAAGTGAAGGAGGCAATCTAGGGTAGGCCCAAGACGTGGTGGACGATGGAGGCCACTGGAAGATTTGCTACTTCTGCCTGTGGGGGGGGTGGGGAGTGGTGTTTAAACAAGAGCTGCAGGCGGATGGTATCCAGAGCACCAGGACAGATAGTGGAGAAGATGTAGAGAAAGATGTCGTGAAGCCTACACACAGAGTCAGGAATCGAAAGGTCGAGCATGGTGTGACTGATGTTTTGAGCAGCTTATATTTCAACGCAAGGAGTATTGTAGGAAAGGTGGATGATCTTAGGGCATGGATCAACACTTGGAATTATGACATTGTAGCCATGAGTGAGACTTGGTTGCAAGAGGAGCAAAATTGGCAGCTCAATGCTCCATGGTTTAGATGTGACAGAGTGGGAGGAGTGGCATTACTAGTTAGCGAAAACATCACAGCCGTACTCAGACAGCACAGACTGGAGAGCTCGTCTAGCGAGGCTTTATAGGTAGAACTGAGGATTAAGAAAGGTATGACCGCATTAGTGGGATTATATTATAGACCACCCAACAGTCAGCAAGATTTAGAGGAGCAAATTTGTAGAGAAATTGTAGAGTGTTGCAAGAAACATAAGGTTGTAATAGTAGATGATTTTAACATTCCACATTTTGCCTGGGACTCCCGTACCGTAAAATGACTGGATGGGAAAGACTTTTTTTAAATGTGTTCAGGAAAGTTTCCTTAATTAACACATAGAGGTCCCAACTTCAGAGAGTATGATACTAGATCTCCTATTAGAGAATGAGACAAGGCAGGTGGCAGAAGTTTGCGCAGGGGTCACTTTACATCTAGTGTTCATAATGCCATTAGTTTCAAGGTAATTATGGAAAAGAGTAGGTCAGGTCCTCAAATTGAGAATCTAAATTGGAGGAAGGCCAATTTTGATGGTATCAGAAAGGATTTGGCAAGTGTGGACTGGGACAGGTTGGTCTCTGGCAAAGGTGTACTTGGTAAGTGGGAGGCCTTCAAAAGTGAAACTTTTAGAGTACAGAGTTTGTATGTTCCTGTCAGAATAAAAGGAGAGAATAACAGGTTTATGAACCCTTGGTTTTCAAAAGCTACAGCGTTGAGGCCCTTGTTAAGAAAAAGGAAATACGTAGCATGTATAGCCAAACAGGAACAAATGAGGTACTTGAAGCTGATAAGAAATGCAAGGTAACACTTAAGAAAGAAATAAGGAAGGCTAAAAGAAGACATGAGATTGCTCTAGCAGACAAGGTGAAGAAGAATCCCCAAGTCTGTACTGATATATTAAGAGTAAAAAGATAGCAAGGGTCAAAACTGGTCCTCTGGAAGACCAGAGTGGTCATCTATGTGTGGAGCTGAAAGAGATGGGGGAGACTATAGTGCATTTAGCCAGGAGACAGATATAGAGTCTATAGATGTGAGGCAAAGCAACAGCGAGGTCATGGGCCCTATATAGATTAAAGAGGAGGAGGTGTTTGTTGTCTTGAGGCAAATTAGGGTGGGTAAATCTCCAGGGCCTGACAGACTGTTCCCTTAAGCCCTGTGGGGGGCGACTGCAGAAACTGCAGAGACCCTAGCAGGGACATTTAAAACAACCTTAGCCCCGGGTGAGGTGCCAGAGGGTTAGAGGATTCTATGAGACCAGATATATAGGTATTTGGATAGACGTGGACTGATTAGGGATAGTCAACACGGCTTTGTGCATGGTAGGTCATGTCTAAGGAATCTTAGAGTTTTTTTGAGGACGTTACCAGGAAAGTTGATGAAGGCAAGTCGGTAGATGTTGTCTACATGGACTTTAGCAAGGCCTTTGATAGGGTCCCGCCTGGGAGCTTGGTCAAGAAGGTTCATTCACTTGGTATTCAAGATGAGGTAGTAATTTGGATTAGACTTTAGCTTTGCAGAAGAAGTCAGAAGGTGGTTATAGATGGTTGCCTCTCTGACAGGAGGCCTGTGACTGTGGTATGCCACAGGGATTGGAGTTGGTCTGTTGTTGTTTGTCATTTACATCTGGATGATAAGGTGATAAATAGCATCAACAAATATGTGGATGACACAAAAATTGGGGTGTGGTAGACAGTGAAGAAGACTATCGAAGCATGGAACAGGATCTGGACCAGCTGGTGAAATGGGCTGAAAAATGGCAGACGGAACTTAATGCGGACAAGTGTGAAGTATTGCACTTTGGGACAACCAACCAGGACAAATCTCACTTGGTGAACAGTAGTGTACTGAGGAGTGTGGTAGAACAAAAGGATCTGAGAATACAGATACATAATTCCTTGAAAGTGGTGCCACTGGTAGATAGGATTGTAAAGAGAGTTTTGGGCACGTTGGCCATCATAAATTACTGCATTGAGTTCAGAAGTTGGGATGTTATGTCGAAATTGTATAAGAAGTTGGTGAGGCCTAATTTGGAGTACTGTGTCCAGTCTTGGTCACTGATGTACAGGAAAGATGTAAACAAGATTAAAAAAGTATGGAAAAAGTTTGCAAGGGTGTTGCTGAGACTTGACTTATAAGGAAAGGTTGAAGAAGTTAGGGCTTTGTTCCATAGAATGTAGAAGATTGGAAATATTTAAGGGTAACACGAGGGGGAACATCTTCACTCAGAGGGTGGAGAGAGTGTGGAATGAGCTGCCAGTGGTAGATGCAGGGTTAATTTCAACATTTAAGAGACATTTGGATAGGTGCATGGATGGGAGGGAGTGGAGGGCTATGGTCCGGGTGTAGGTTGATGGGACAGGGCAGATTAATGGTTCGGCATGGAATAGATGGGCCGAAGGGCCTGTTGCTGTAACTCTAAGTCTCCACGACACATATACACAAAGACATGTCCTCTGTCAAGTAGCAGAGGCAAGGTAGCTGGGGGCAGGATGAGGGTGGTGGCAAGGATTGTTTTGGGGCATGGAGAGTGTACTGGCTCCGAGAGCTTGGGGGTTGGCTTGTGGGACATCCAAGGTCATTCAGGAATGGGGCAATGAAATTGGAGCTGAATCACGAGATGGGTGGGGGGAATTGGTAATCTGACAGGAAAGGTTGCATGGAGCTGAACACAAGGAATAAGGAGCAAGAGTAGGCCACTCACCCTCTCAGGCCTGCCCTGCTATCAGTACAAACATGGCTGATCTGCCACAGCCCTCTTCTCTTCTTTTGTGCCAGTTTTGCTGATCTTTGAAAAATTACCCACTTTTTCTTTAAGATCCCCCAGTAATCCAATCTTCCCAACCCTCGCAGATATTCTAGCACCAACAAAGCATGAACACCATGCTCCCTTGAGACTCTCCCATTGATGGAAACATCTCAATGCCTTCACCCTCCCCCTACATCTGTTTTTCTCGGTTCGTTCTCTCATTCTCTCTCTCTCCCTCCCCCGAACTATCATTCTCCTGCTACTGTCTCCCAACTCCAGCCCCTTTCCCCGCCACTACATGGCACTTACCACTGCTTGGTTAAGGTTAAAAGTTCAAAGTTCAATGTACATTTATTATCAAAGTATGTATATTATATACAACCTTGAGATTCGTCTCCTTACAGGCAGCCGCAAAACTAAGAAACCCAATAGAACCCATTGAAAAAAAACCGTCAAGCTCCCCAATGTGCAGAAAAAAAAACAAATTGTGCAATCAATAACGAAGCTAGTCACCACTTAAGCTGATGCAGGGGCCTATTAAGTGCAGACCACAGCCTCAGTTCAGCGCAGAGGCGAGTAAATCTCATGGAGCAGTGAGCTCAAGCGACCCATCCCTCACTTCTGGCCCTGACACTCTAACCTTTTTAATCTGGCCCAGCGCTTAAATAGTCTAAAGCTCGGGTCATTCCTTGCTCTCGGACCCAATTGGATGTTAGCTCACCAGGAGCCAGTCAACATGTGGACCCTTGGAGATGAAGGTCATGACTCACCATCATCTCCTCAAGGAGACTAATGGAAAGCAGCAATTGTGACCTTGGTGGGCAAAGGTGGTGACTCAGCATCGCCCCCTCAAGGGCATTGAGGGAAGAGCAGTGGGGCAGGTGATCAATGGGATCCAGGGAAGTGCAGTGATATGGACTCCTCTGCTGGAAATTGGTGACTTACAGTGCCTATAAAAAGTATTCACCACCCCACCCTCCCTTGGAAGTTTTCATGTTTTATTGTTTTACAACATTGAATCACAGTGGACTTAATTTGGCTTTTTTGGCACTCATCAACAGGAAAAGACTCTTTGGTGTCAAAATGAAAACAGATCTCTACAAAGTGATCTAAATTAATTACAAATGTAAAACACAAAATAATTGATTGCATAATTATTCATGCCCTTCAAGTCAGTATTTAGTAGATGCACCTTCGGTGGCATTTACAGCCTTGAGTCTGTATGGACATTTCTCTATCAGCTTTGCACATCTGGAGAGTGCAACTTTTCCCTATGTTTATTTACAAAACTGCTCAAGCTCTATCAGATTGCATAGGGATCATGAGGTTATATCCCTTTTCAAATCCACCCACAAATCCTCAATTGTGGCTTTCTCTTTGCCACTCTCCCATAAAGCTGCAACTGATGAAGCACTTGGGCAACAGTTGTATGTGCAGTCTCTCCCATCTCAGCCACTGAAGCTTGTAACTCCTCCAGAGTTGTCTAGGTCTCTTGGTGGCCTCCCTCACTAGTCCCCTTCTTGCACGGTCACTTTGTTTTTGAGGATGGCAGATCTATACCTGAGCCATATTATTTCCATTTCTTGATGACTGACTTAACTGTACTCCAAGGGACATTCAGTGACTTGGAAATATTCTTGTATCAGGCTCCTGACTTGTGTTTTCAATACTCTTTTTGCAGAGCTGCTTGGAATGTTGGTTTGCCTTCGTGATGTAGTTTTTGCCAGGATACTGACTCACCAGCAGTTGGACCTTACAGCTACAGATGTAATTTTACTACAATCAATTGAAACACTTTGACTGTACTCAGGTCTCCAAAAACAAATCTCCATTTAACTAATTAAGTGACTTCTAAATCCAATTGGCTGCACCAGTGATGATTTGGTGTGTCATATTAAAGTAGGGGGGGCTTATTACTTATGCAATCAATCATTTTGTGTTCTATATTTGCAATTAATTTAGATCACTTTGTCGGGATCTGTTTTCAGTTAGACACAAAAGAGCCTTTTTCTGTTGATCAATGTCAAAAAGAACAACTAAATCCACTGTGATTCAATGTTGTAAAAGCATAGAATGTGAAAACTACCAAGGGGGTTGGCTGAATACTTTTTATAGGTACTGTAGCATCCCCTCCTAAAGGGTACACTTAGATTAGATTCTAAAGTATCACTTTTCTTGTGGTTTGATTTTCTTTTTGCTTAGTTTATATGTTTGAATAACCACCTGTTTGTCTGTAAATGACCAGAGGCTGATTAGTAATCTGTATACATACAGCAGGCTCTGTATATTTTATGTTTTGTTTTCTGCAGGCCTGTGTCACACCAGCATAAATCAAACTGTATCATAGGCTGTTCTTATCAAAATAATTTTCTTATCTGTCCAGTTTGAGGTCGAGTTTAGTATAAAGGTGGCCACAAGACAAGGTTTCCTTCTTTGTTCTTTCTTTGCACTCTCTCCAACTCTCTCCTTACTTACAGTCGAGTTATTATTGCTATTTCTTTGTTCTGAACACATAACAAAATGGTTGTGACCACAAGATTTACGCCTGATTCTTAACTTCCCAAGAGCCTTATGGGTAACATCATCGCCAGATCCAACAGCCCCGATGGAGGGCAGTACTACAGATCCCTGTGGGTGAAGGTGGTGACTCACCATCGCCCCCTCAAGGAGGCTGAGGGAGGGGAAAGAAAGGCCAGGATGTAAGAGGAACCTGCCCAACAGGGACTCACCAGGATGCTCTTGTAAACGTTTCCAGTCGCGATGTCCAGGCGCACGCGGATGATGCGGCAGTCAGACTGCGGCGAGCCCACAGCCACCGAGGGAGAGGTGTAGGTGGCCCCACAGGAGGCCGAGCGGCGGTGGCCCTTCATGAAGCTGGCGGTGGGGGAGAGCGCCGAGAGGGAGGGGGAGCAGGTGGGGCTGGGCTCGATCCCAGCTGAGTCCAGGGAGGCGACAGAGGGGAACTTTGGTTGCTGTGAAAGGAGAGAGAGAAAGATCAGAATCAGATCTATTATCACTCATGTATATTGTGAGATTTGTTTTGTGGCAGCAGTACAGTGCAAGACAAAAAAAAATAATATTAGTTACAATAAAAAAAGTAAGTTGATAGTGGAAAAGAGGAATAGTGAGACAGTAATGTTGGGTCCATTGACCATTCAGAAATCTGATGGCAGAGGGGAAGAAGTTGTTCCTAAAATGCTGAGTGTGGCTCTTCAGGCTGCTGTGCCTGCTCCCTGATGGTAGTAACAAGAAGACAGCATGTTCAAGGAGGTGATCATCTTCTTGAGGCACCTCAGCTTGAAGATGTCCTCAGTGGTGGAGAGGGAGGTGGAGTTGGCTGAGCTTACAGACCTGTGAGGCCCCTTTTAATCCTGTGCATTGGAGCCTCCACACCAGGCATTGATACAACCAGGCAGAATGCTCTCCACAGTGCAGCTGTGGAAACTTGCTACAGTCTTTCAGGACATACTAAGTCTTCTACAACTGAGAGAGGTTGGGATAACCTAGGATGGAGGAACACAAGACACAGAACATAGTCATCTTCATTCTTAAAGGTCCTAGGGAAGATCAACGGCCAGATTCTGTGTAGTCCAGTTATTACTCGGCTGAAGGAGAGCCAACTTCAGTCAGACTCCAATAATCCCACACACTCATCAATCCAGTGATGTCAAAGAGAATGAATTTCCAGCTCAGTCCATCCCACACACATTTCCCTTCCAGTGACTCTGTCTACACTTCCCAATGTCTCAGGGAAACAGCCAACATAATCAGGGACCCCTGCCACCCTGCTCATTCTCTCTTCTCCCCTACTTCCTTTGGACAAAAGATACAAAAACTTGAGAACATGAACCACCAGGTTCAAGGACAGTCCCATAGATGTTGCCTGACCTGCTGAGCTCATAGTCATAGTCATAGTCATACTTTATTGATCCTGGGGGAAGTTGGTTGGCTCCTCCTGCACTTTGAGTGTGTTGCCCAGGATCTCCGGCATCTGCAGAATCCCTTCTATTTATGATTTGCAGCATTTATTCTGCTCTTATAAGACTCTCAAATGCTAAAGATGAACTCTTGATCTCCCAATCTATGTTGTTGTGGCTCTTACACTTATCTAACTGCACTTTCTCTGTAACACTCAATTCTGAACTTCAATTTCTTTTTTCTACGTTTGTAAAGAATGTTCTGCTTGGATGGCATGTAAGCGAAAGCTCTTCATTGTATCTTGGTACATGACAGTAACAAACCAATTACCAATATGCCCATTAATTCCCCACAACTTTTATGATGTCATACAGTCATTATAATAAATACTCCCCTCAATCCTGACTGTAAATGCAACACTAAATCCAAACTTAATGTCAGCAAAACCATGGAATTAAATGGAAGAACTCAGCAGGCCAGGCAGCATTTATGGAAAAGAGTACAACGTCATGCCAGAACCTTCAGCAGGACACTAGCCTAACCCTAAGTTTAGTTGTCACTTAATGTGGCTGGCTTAATTCCAGGAGAGGAACAAGCACCATTCCTCATATAGTTCATAGCTCAGCAGCCTGAAGTTCCTGAGTGTCAACGGCTTGGAGGGTTACCATGGGTCCAACACATAGTTGCAGCCCTGAACAATGTGCCTGCATCTCTACATTCTTCGAGGTTTAAGGAGATTCTGCACGTGGTGAAAGGTGCTGGCAAGCCTCTACAGATGCATGGTGACCGGTTGCATCACAGCCTGTTGTGCAAACTCCAATAGACAGGAACACAAGAGAGTGATGGACTTCATGGGCAAAGATCTCCACATCATCTGGGATGTCTATGAGAGGCAATATCCATCTTCAGGAAACCCCACCACCCAAGCATCATTGCTACCATCAGGCAGGAGGTTCAGGAGCCTGAAGACCAACACTTCAAGGTTCAACAACAGCCGGCAGGTTCTTGAATCGGCTTGAAAAACTTCAACTTTGGACTACACACAGGTACTTCCTGTTTAATAAAGTGGCCACTGAGTGTACGTTTGTGATCTTCTGCTGCTGTAACCCATCCCCTCCAAGGCTCAATGTGTTGTGCCTTCAGTGATGCTCTTCTGCGAACACCTGGTTGTTTGTATCACTGTTATCTTCCTGTCAGCTTGAAACAGTCTGGCCATTCCCTTCGGACCTCTCTCAATAACAATGCACTTCTGCCCACATATCTGCCCCTCACTCAATATTTTTGTTTTTCACAATGTTCTTTGTAAACTCTAGAAACTGCTGTACATGAAAGTCCTGAGAGATCAGCACGAACTGAGATATTTCAGCCACCCCACCTGGCATCAACAAGCATTCTACGGTCAAAGTCACTTAGCTCACATTTCTTCCCCTTTCTGATGTCGGGTCTGACCAATAACTGAACCTGTTGACCATGTCTGCATGCTTTTATGCATTGAGCTACTGCCACATGATTGGCTGATTAGAAATTTGCATTAACGAGCAGGTGTACTTAATAAAGTAGTCGAGTGTATATTACCAACCTGCTGTTAATGTATGCAACATACATCAAAGTTGCTGGTGAACGCAGCAGGCCAAGCAGCATCTATAGGAAGAGGCGCAGTCGACGTTTCAGGCCGAGACCCTTCGTCAGGACTAGACGATGTCTAGAACCTAGTCCTGACGAAGGGTCTCGGCCTGAAACGTCGACTGCGCCTCTTCCTATAGATGCTGCCTGGCCTGCTGCGTTCACCAGCAACTTTGATGTATGTTGCTTGAATTTCCAGCATCTGCAGAATTCCTGTTGTTTGCTGTTAATGTATGTTTCTTATTTTGTTGTACATATATAATTTACGTTAACTTAAATACTAATTCATGTTTGTAATCTACAGTGATGATGCTACAAAAAAAGCTAACTTTCGTGAGCATGGTATGCCCATAATACCAATCAACTCGAACTTCCCAACAACTGGAAGTTGGCTGGAAGGAGAAGTTTTGTTTACAACAGGGCCCTAGGAAAAACTACTAATTAGTAACTGCAACATTAACGGACTTGATCCCACCATATCACAGACAGCTCCTCGGTACAACCACATCCCTCCCCTACCACCTCTACTACTCAACACTAACTCATTTTCTCTCTTTCTCAGGACTATCGATCCACCCTCACCCGACCACAATCCGCAATATTAATTGTTTTGTTCAATGGCCACTGAGGCATTGTTACTTGTAAGGCATGTGTAACGCGTCATTGGCGAAAGAGCCAATTACCCAGGCAAGCTTGCAGAGAAAGGCATTGATGGGCTTCAGGGAGTGTTCCTTAGCTCCTGGGGTCTCAGAGGTGCCGGCCAGGTCCGGGGGTGGTGAGGCGGATCTCTCCCAGGGTGGAAGGCCTCCCGAGAGCACGGTGGGGCTGTTCTGGCTGGGCTGATGGCTGTAAGGAAAACAGATGTCTCATTAGCAAGACCATTCCACCTACTGAGATCCAGGAGTGTGAGCAACAAGGATTTAGGGAGCCCAGGGGAAATCTTGACAATTGATAGGCTATGGGAGATTCTGGGAATCGAGAAGCCACAGGAGATTCTACGAAATGAAGAAACAGGAGATAGGAGATCCTGGAGAAAGAGGGATCAGATTTGATCCTGTGAGTTGAGGGATCAGAGGAGATCTTTGAAATCAAGTGGCTATGGGAGATCCCATGAATCAAAGAGTCGTGGGAGATTCTGGGAATCAAAGGAACAGGAAATAGGAGACCCTGAAGATACGGGGTCCAGGAGAATTCCCAGGAATCGAGAGTCCAGGAGATAAGAGACCTTGGGAATCAAAGGATCAGTGAATGGGAGATCCTGGAATATGAGTGGATAAGGGATCGTGGGAAATGAGGAATCATGAGAGGGGAGATCTTGGGATAGAAGGACGGAGCACACAGAGGGGCCAATAACATGAGATGTGTTGAAGGGAGGTTCCCCTGGGTGTTGTTGAGCTTGTATGGAGGGATGGGGGCTGATTGACACCAGCGGTCCACCCTACTAGGAAGCAACTAATGTCCAGGCTCGATTCCAAAAGGGAAAGGAAGATCATCACTGGTGGAGACCAACTTCTCCCATGAATACTATCTCACACCACAACTCACCATCTCGCCCAACCCATCTCCCAACCTACAGCACGTGCTCACCCTGCAATCTGCCCATCTCATCTGTGCCAGCTCTGTCAACAGCCAGATGGAGTCATATAGCACAGAAACAGACCCTTCAGCCCACCATGTCTATGCTATCACATACACATCTAACTAATCCCGTTTACCTGCACTTAGAGTGTAGCCATCTCTGCCTCCGCGGTTCAAGAGCTTGCTTTAGAGTCACAGATTCGCTCAGTATGAATTGACTTCGGCCCAAATGTCTATGCTGATCAAGACTCCCATCTAAGCTAGTCTGTGTTTAGCCCACATCCCTCTAAACCTTTCCTGTCCAAGTACTTTTCAACTGTAAGTATACCTCTCTTGACAATTTCCTCTGGCAGCATCTATGGAAAAGAGCAAATAGTCAATGTTTTAGGCTGGGACCCTTCATCCATCCTGATGAAGGGTCTCGGCCCGAAACGTTGACTGTTTACTCTTTTCCATAGATGCTGCCTGGCCTGCTGAGTTCCTCCAGAATTTTGTGTGCGTTGCCTGAATTTCCAGCATCTGCAGATTTTCTCCTCTTTATGATTGGACTACTTCTTAAATGATATGAGTCTCTGCATCTAACACCCCGTCAGCCAACGTGCTGCAGATTCCATCCACATTCCCACCCACCTCGAAGTACATTCTGGCCTGGAAGTTACATAATGACGACAGCTTTGTATGAGATATTGGACTTACTCATCGCAGGGGGTGATAACCAGAGTAGGCCGAGGCTTTGACGTTGGGCTAGCCAGCTCCAGTGGTTCGAGTTCACAGGACAGCTTGTAACTACAACAGGCAGAGACAATTGATTAGTTGATAATTAATTACTCGATTGAACAAAACCTGGGCATTGGCTACAGGAATTGGCAGTTGTACAAGACATTGGTGACACTGCTCTTGGAGTATTGTGTGCAGTGTTGGTCCCCTGTTATATGAAAGATACGAGTTATTTATTAATTTTATTTAGAGATACAGCACAGAGTTGGTCTTTCAGGCCCTTCAACCCCTCTGCCCCAGCAACCCAAACTAATCATTTCCTAATCACAGGACGGTTTACAATGACCAATTAACCTTATCGGATACGACTTTGGATTGAGAGAGGAAACCGGAGGACCTGGAGAAAACCCACATTCCATGGGGAGGTAATTAGAAACTCCTCACAGAACGGTACCAGAACTGAACTCCAATCTTGTGTACCCATCCAAGGACTTCTCAGATGGTAGCTGCCTCAACCACTTCCTCCAACAGCTTGCTCCATATACCCACCACCCTCTGTGTAAAGCAGTTACGCATCAAGTCCGCTTTCGACCTTTTCCGTCTCATCTGAAATCCACGCCCCCTAATTTTGGTCCTCCCTACCCTGGGGGAGAAGACTGTTACTGTCTCTCTCCATTTTAAACATTTCTATAAGGTTACACCTTCATTCCATTGCATTCCAAGTAATAAAGAACGAGCTGGGCCAACTTCGCTACAACTCAGTCCCTCGAGTCCTGGTTAAATCTTTGTAAATCTCTTCTGCACTCTTTCCAGTTTAAACAATTCTCTCCTGTAACAAGGTGACCAAAACTGTACACAGTGCAGCCTCACCAACAACTAGTACATCTGGAAAATAATATCACAACTCCTATACTCAGTATAAAAGCTAGCATGCTAAGCATCTCTTTCACCACTTTCTCCCTTTCAATGAATTATGTCCTTGTCTACCTGTTGCATTATACTCCCTAGTTCCCTACCATTCAAAACTTAAGTGTGACAATGATTTGACTTTCCAAAACGCATCATCTCTATGGAAGTACACTTGCCACTCCTTAACTGATCAAGAACCCCCTGTAATCTACAATAACCTTCTTCACCATCAACTACACCTCCAAATTCTGCGTCGTCTGCAAACCTACTGATCACCCCTGCTCATTCACATCCAAATCATTTATATAAAACACAAATAACAGGAGTCCCAACACTGACCTCTGTTGCACACCACCAGTCACCAGCCTCCATTCTGGGAAACAATCTTCAACACTCTACTTCCTACCTCAGAGCCAATTTCGAATCCACCTGACTAATGCATGCATTACTAAATGACAATAAAAGAGGACTGCATGTCCTCATTATCTATAATCTAATCTACATAGTAGTCATACTTTATTGATCCCAAGTGAAATTGGATTTCGTTACAGTTGCACCAACCAAGAATAGAGTATAGATATAGCAATATAGAACCATAAATAATTAAATAATAATATGTAAATTATGCCAGAAAATAAGTCCTGGACCAGCCTATTGGCTCAGGGTGTCTGACCCTCCAAAGGAGGAGTTGTAAAGTTTGATGGCCACAGGCAGGAATGACTTCCTATGACGCTCTGTGTTGCATCTTGGTGGAATGAGTCTCTGGCTGAATGTACTCCTGTGCCCAACTAGTACATTATGTAGTGGATGGGAGACATTGTCCAAGATGGCACGCAACTTAGACAGCATCCTCTTTTCAGACACCACCGTCAGAGAGGTGCTCATCTATGTGCTCATCTGTATGGTTATGAGATATATTGTTAGGGGAGATAGGATCTTTGGCCCCATGTTAGGGGTATCAAAAACAAGAGTTTACAAGTTTAAGATAATAACTTAGTACCTATCAAAACTGCTTTGCTAAAAATGAAAATCCAGTGAAATAAAAACCTGCAGATGCTCAGTGTCTGAAACAAAAACAGGGAATCACGGAAACCCTGAGTGTCTCAGACAGAATCCATGGAGTGAGGAACCATGAACATTTTGGGTCTCCATCACTTCGTCAGAACTGCACTGTCTCAGGTCAATTCTCTATGCATCTGGCAGATAGAAACAGGAACCAACTGTGCATTGAAAGCTCCTGAGACAATGGTTGCCTGTAATCCATCAAGACATTCAGCTCAAGAGTCAGGAAGTTTTGTAAGCTGCGGGGAGTGAGACCATCTTTAAGAATGTGTGCTCTGGACAGTGCCGAAAGTCCGAGACTCAGCCCTTGAGATGGCCCAGCTGGAGGCACCTCGCGCGATGCCACTTTATAAAAGGCTGCATCTGTGGTATTGCAGTCACTTCCGGTCACCCCCGTTATAAGAAATTGTGGAGGCTTTAACAAGCGTGCAGAAGAGATTCACAGGGACGCTGCCTGGATTTGAAGGTGTGTGCCATAAACAGAGGTTGGACAGGCTTGGGTTGTTTTCTCCGGAGCGGAGGAGGCAGAGGGCAGACCTGATAGTAATTTATAAAATCGTGAGAGAGATAGACAGAGCAAACAGTCAGAATATTTTTGTCAAGTTTGCAATGTTTGTTACTAGAGGCCATGCACTTAAGGTGAGAGGGAAAAGTTCAAAGCAGATGTGCAGGGCTCCTCCAGGACATCTCTGTCTAACAGCCTTTTAAACCCCTCTGCACCCGACGTCCTATTCTAGGCACCCATCACTCTGTATGCAAAAAAGAATCTTGCCCCGCAGATTTTTAAACTTTCCTTACCTCATCTTAAATATCTGTGCTTAAGTACTTGGCATTTCTACCCCAGGATGAAGTTTCTCACTCTACCCCCATGTAGGCCCCTCAGAATTTTATAAACTTTTATCAATACTCCCCTTAGCCTCATTGCACCAGAGAACCCAAATTTGTCTAACCCCTCCTTGCAGCACATGTTCTTTAAACTGGTGAACCTTTTCTGTACCCTCTCCAAAGACCCCATACACGTCCTGTAGTGGGGCAGCTAGAATCGCGACAAGTGGAAATCCAGATTACACCCAATCCTGTCTATTAAAATCAGGACAGGTAGAAATCTAATACACTGCGCAATTAATTAAATTCAGAGAAATCTCTAAAATTAGAACATAGCCTTTTGTGCCAGTTTAAATTGGGAGAGTGTAAGAGGGCAGCAGTCCAAACCCAGTGCTAAAACCAGAACAATACAAGTCGTCAGTGAAGCTACATTTGGAACATTGTATTAAGTTTTGGTCACACTGCTGTGAGAAAGTGGACAGAGGAGATTTACAAGGATGCTACTGGGACTGAGTTGAAGCGGGAGTTTTTGCACTGGAGGAAAATGAGGGGTGAACCTTATTGCTGTTGTTCAGTTGTTTAGTCAAGTCCGACTCTTTGTGACCTCATGGCAAGATACAGAAGTAGATTGCCAGGCCTTTCTTCTGCACAGGTACTGCTGCTGCCCAAGTTGGGACCTGGCTGGGTTTGAACCCAGGACCATCTGCAATGGAGTCCACTGCTGACGCCACTACACTGTGCCTAACCTTACACATGTGCATAAAATCGTGAGGGGTTCAGATAGGGTGAATGACAATAGACAACAGGTGCAGAAGTAGGCCATTCAGCCCATCAGGACAGCACCACCACAGAATGCACACAGTCTTTTTCCCCTGGGTTGAGGATTTACGAATTGGAGGGCGTAGGTTTAAAGTGACAGGAGCATGTGCACTGTCCCTCTTTCTGAAGTCAATGACCAGCTCTTTTGTTAACATTGAGGAAAAGATCGCTGTCCTGACGTCATGTCACTACATTTAATTAATAATAAACCTACGACCAATTGCGGTCGTGGGATCTCACCTCTCAGCCTCACTGAGGGGCTGCAGGTTGTAGAACCAGTTCAGGAACTCGGGCTCCTTCTCAAAGCTGTAGTTCTTGCAGGCTTTTTGTAGCAGCTTAATCTGGGCGATGATTTCAAACTCCTGCCGTTCAGCCACACATGCAGGCACAAAAGCAACAGGTAAAACAAAGTCAGCACCTCAAGCTGTGAACAGGGACATGTCGAAGAATTCAAGGTGTTCTGTGGAAACACTTACCTTTCTCCTCTTCTCGAAGTTGATCATTCCATCCTGGAAGGTAAGAGGCAGGGTTAACAAATGCTGTGTCTCAAAATCACTTGAGGTTTGAGGTTTGTCATTATCCCTTCAGGAAAAGTCAGGAAGACCAGTCCTTTCCCAGTGGACTTCCCTCAGCGGGAAGGACTGGCGCACATCTTTGTCGATAGCAGTTAGTCCAATCATTCCATTGACTTGGACGCTGGGTTAGTAGTGAGGAAGGCAAATGCAATGTCAGCATTTGTTTCGAGAGCAATGAATATAAAAGCAAAGGTGAATTTTTCCTAAGGTATTGGTCAGACCAATTTTAGGGTATTGAGAGTAGTTTTGGGCCCCATCTCTAAGGAAGGATGTGCTGGTATTGGAGAGGGCCCAGAAGATAACTATGAGAATGATTCCAGGGATGAAAGGGTTAAAGAATGAGGAATGATTGATGGCTCTGGGCCTGGACTCACTGGAGTTTAGAAAGATGAAGGGAGGGTCTCATTGAAACCTGCCAAATATTGAAAGACGTGGACAGAATGGAAGCAGAGATGTTTCCAGTGGTCGGGGAACTGCCTCAGCACAGAAGGTTGCCCCTTTAGAACTAGGAAGAGGAGGAATTTCTTCAGCCAGCGGGTGGTGAATCTGTAGAATTCATTGCCACAGATGACTGTGGAGGCCAAGATTTTGGGTATATTTAAAGTCAAGATTGGTAATTTTCTGATTAGTAAGGGCATCATAGGTTGTGGGGAAAAGGCAGGAGAATAAATCAGCCGTGATGGAATGGAGGACAAGACTAGGTGGACCAAGTTGCCTACTCCTGCTTCTATGACTTATAATCTAACTGACCTCCACATCTTATCTCCATGGAAACCTTTGCACTCACCTCAACGTAGTCCTTCACCGCTGTGTCCAACATCACCAGGTCTGTGAGGAAGGTGCCGAGGTAAGGCACTGTGCCTTGGATCAAGTTCTGCAGAGGTGGAACACATGCAAATCACCCTTGGCCCTCCTCACTGCCCTTCGCACGCAGAAAGCTGGCGCCAGCACTCCCCACCGACACCTCAATCTGTCACTCCCCGCCGACACCTCGGTGTGTCACTCCCCATGATTGGTACCTCAGTCTGTCACTCCCTCCCCATGATTGGCACCCCAGTCTGTCATTCACAATGATTGGCACCCCAGTCTGTCACTCCCTCCCCATGACTGGCACCTCAGTCTGTCACTCCCTCCCCATGACTGGCACCTCAGTCTGTCAGTCCCTCCCCATGACTGGCACCTCAGTCTGTCATTCACAATGATTGGCACGCCAGTCTTTCACTCCCTCCCCATGACTGGCACCTCAGTCTGTCAGTCCCTCCCCATGATCGGCACCTCAGTCTGTCAGTCCCTCCCCATGATCGGCACCTCAGTCTGTCATTCACAATGATTGGCACGCCAGTCTGTCACTCCCTCCCCATGACTGGCACCTCAGTCTGTCAGTCCCTCCCCATGATCGGCACCTCAGTCTGTCAGTCCCTGCCCATGACTGGCACCTCAGTCTGTCATTCACAATGATTGGCACCCCCGTCTGTCACTCCCTCCCCAAGATCGGCACCTCAGTCTGTCATTCACAATGATTGGCACCCCCGTCTGTCACTCCCTCCCCATGACTGGCACCTCAGTCTGTCACTCCCTCCCCATGACTGGCACCTCAGTCTGTCACTCCCTCCCCATGACTGGCACACGGAAGAACACACTCTGCTGGTTTTGCACATGTCACTTGGAGAAAGGGAAGTTCTGGGCTGGACACTTTGGAGGGGGTTGGGGAGGACAGTGATCAGCTGCTCAGAGAAAGGGTTTCTGGCAAGACGACAATGTGCTTGGATGCAGCAACCACTCCAGAACCAAACAAAAGTGCAATTGTTCATTCTTTTATGACACTGCTGGATATGAAGAACATCAAGTACTGCAGCCAGTTGCCCGGGGATGGTCCATCTGGACTTATCTTGTATCGTTGTTGTGTTGTCGCCTGGATTTGTGGCATACCGTTGTGCCCAGGCAGCGTGCAATCCAACAAACAGAGTGGGTTGTTGTCTTGGACATTTTCTCTTGTGATCGCAAGACCCTGTTGGACATTGGTAGTGTAGAATGTTGTAAGGCTGATTCACTGGTTCACTGGTGGGGGTGCCGCGCTGCCTCACTTGTGGCTCAGACCAGGCCCTCCTGCCGTGGAGTCACCTGCTGCATCCACCCAGGAGAAGGCACACTGAGGTGGTGTGGGGGAGAGCAGAGGCCTCTGTGGGCAGCATGGAATCCAGATCAGATTGGGCACTGCCCCCTCCCTTCAGTGCTGTCCTCCAGTGTTTGCTCAATGCTGCACTCTGGTGTTCACTCGGTGGAAGAACAAGCTGGACCAGGACAACATTCCACGTACCATCGTTTTACAAGTTATACCACTCAGGGACTTCGGCTGCTTCTTTGTGTGACTGTATGTTTTCTGCGATTGTTTTTCACCATGGCCCAGAGGGACACAGTTTGCTCCGGCTGTATTCGTGTATAATTAAATTTGAATTTGAAGTAAAGTTCCAAATTGGAATAAAATGAGGTAACTGGAGTGGAGCTGGAGAGGACAGTGATCTGCAGTCGAGAAAGTGAAGCCCTTGATTGAAGTACTGCAGTGGGACTGGGGAAAATCGTGACCTGTCACTCGGAGAAAGGGAAGATCTGCACTACAGTACATTAGGGTCACTGGAGTAAGACTGGGGAAGAGACAAGGCATCAAAATCTCTCAAAAACCAAGCTTCTCTAACCCTATTATGCTTTTTATTCTGACAGGAACATACAAAATATCACCTTTGGAGGGCTTCCACTTACCAAGTACGCCTATCCCAATTCACACTTGCCAGATCCTTTCAAATATCATCAAAATTGGCCTCTGTCCAACTTAGAATCTCAACCCAAGGACCAGACTTAACCTTCTGCATAATTATCTTGAAACTAATAGCATTATGATCACTAGATGCAAAGTGTTCCCCTGTACAAACTTCTGTTACCTGCCCTGTCTCAATCACTAATAGGAAATCCAGTATCACACACTCTCTAGTTGGGACCTTTATGTATTAAGGAAACTTTCCTGAACACACTTGATAAACTCTGTCCCATTCAACCCTTTCACAGTATAGGAGCGCCAGTTAATAAGTGGGAAGTTAAAATTACCTACTATCACAACTTTGTTTCTTGCAACAATCTGCAATCTCTCTACAAATTTGCTCCTCTAAATCCCACAGACTGTTAGGTGGTCTACAATTAACATGGTCATCCCTTCTTTATTCCTCATTTCCACCCCCTCTAACCTCAGCCAACAAGTTTGATCTGACTGAGCACTGGTGTGGCCTTTTTTCTGACTAGTAATGCCATCCCTCCCCCTTTAATTTCTCCCGCTCCACCACATCTAAAACAATGGAACCCTGGAACACTGAGCTGCCAGTCCTGCCCCTCCTGAAACCGAGTCTCATTAAAGGCTACAATGTCAATTCCACATGCCGATCCATGTCCAAAGCTCATCCACCTTTCCTACCATAATCCTTGCATTGAAACATACAGAGAACGTTAGTCCCATTATGCTCAACCCTTTGATTCCAGACTTTGTCTGCAGCCTGAACAACATATTTCCCCACAATCACACCACTATCTCCACTGGCACTCATTTCACATCCCCCTAGCTTAAATCCCACCCAAGACCCCGTGCAGCACTATCAAACCTTCCTGCAAGGATATTCGTCCCCCTGCAGTTCAGGTGTAAACCATCCCTTCTGTACAGGTCCCACCTTCCCTGGAAGAAGAGAGCCCAATGATCCAAAAAGCTGATGTTGTCGCTCCTGCACCAACTCCTTAGCCACGTGTTAAACTGTATGATCTTCCTATTTCTGGCCTCGCAAGAATGTGGCATGGGTAGCAACCGTGAGATCACAACTCTGGAGATTCTGTCCTTTAACTAATCACCTAATTCCCTGAACTCACTTTGCAGGACCTCATTACCCTTCCTACCCCTGTCGTTGGTACCAACGTAGATCACAGCCTCTGGCTTCTCACCCTCCCACTTAAGATTGCTGTGGACTTGATCCAAGATGTCCCTGGCCCTGGCACCTTGGAGGCAATATACCATTTAAAAATCTTGTTCTTATCCACCAAGCCTCCTGCCTGTTCCCCTAACCAATGAATCCCCTATCAGCATGCTTCTTCTCTCCATTTTCCTTCTGAGTCACAGGGCTAGACTGAGTGCCAGAGAGCTGACTGCTGTGACTTTCCTCTGCTAGGTCCTCCCCCACCATCTCTCCCAACCTCACCCAACAGTATCCAAAGCAGTATACCTATTGTGAGGGGAACATCTAGTGGGGTTCTCTGCACTGGCTGCCTATCCCCTTTCCCCCTCCTGATGGTTACCCAGTTCCCTGGGTCCAGCATCTTGAGTGTAACTACCTCCCTGTATGTCCTGTCTATCAGCCTCTCAGCTTCCCAAAGAATTTGGAGTTCATCCAGTTCCAGCTCCAGTTCCTTAACACAGTCTGAAAGAAGCTGCAGCTGGATGCACTTCTTGCTGGTGTAGTCGTCAGGGACATTTGAGGTCTACCTGCCTTCCTATATTCTGCAAGAGGTGCATTCCACTATGCAACTTGTGTCTCAATTGTTCTAACGGGGCAAAAAAAAAATGAAGAAGTCTACCTATGCCTCTTCCTGCTGAACTTGCCACTCTAACACTGGTCCACTCTAACAATGGCCAAACACTTAAACCTAACCTCTTTTTATTGGCCCTTGTAAGCGCCTATTTACACACAATCCAATGTCTTCTTGGGAACTGTGGAGCGCAGGATATCCAAACTGTCCCTGCTCACTTCTTTTGAATACTCTCCCCTAGCATACAATCTGTCTCCTCAAAAGATTACAGTTCCTTTCCTCTCACTTCATCTTATTTTATATTTTGTCATGTAAATTATGCTTATTGATGTCGCCTTATATTTGTCATGTACTGCGCTGCTGCTGCAAGAGCCTAATTTTTCATGGCATTTATGCCCTGGATGTACGTGTTTCCGACAATAAATTTGAACTTGATATGCTTGAGCTTTAACTTAAATGTCATGCAAACAATAGATAATATTTATAGTCATACAACACAGAGGTTAGGCTCTTTGCACCACTCAACCCAAACCGACAATTAATTTCCCAGTTTCCAATTGGTTTTGAGTTTACATCCTTGTGGTTGTAACTTATGATACCTAATTACCTCATGGTTGCTACATAAATGGAATTTGTGACTGTAAAGACCCCCAAAGAGTTAAGCCTCATGTCCTATTCAACAAGAAGCAAAATGTTTAATAAGATTAAACGGCAACTTACCGGGATTTTGTGGTCTTTTGTTTTTTTCATATGCTTCTTGTCTAGCGTGGCAAACTTTGAAGTTCCTTCCTGGCAGATTAACAAAGAAGAATTTGTTATCTTTATTTTAAATCTTTAGGCTCGGCATTGAACTGAGATCAGAGTAACACATGGAATTAGATCCTTCAGTTCAACCCATCTGTGCTGACCTATTTCATTCGATAAGCTAGTCCAATTTGCCTGCATTTGGGTCATAGCCTTCTAAACCGTTCCCATCCACATACACTATCCAAATACGATTTTTAGCATTTCAAATGTACCCACCTCCACCGCTGCCATATACCCACCACATTCTCCAAGAAGGAAATTGTCCCTCTGGCCCTCTTCAAACCTTTTCTCTCTCATTTTAAACATATGTCCTCTAGTTCTAGACTCCCTACCCTGGGGAGAAGACTGTGGTCAGCTTTGTGATTTCTGTGTCCCTTCATGATTAAGGTCCCCCCTCAACATCCTGCACTCGACAGACAAAGTCCTAATCTATCAGTCTCTCCTATAATCTATCAGTGCTCCAGTCCCGGTAACATCCTTGTATAGATTTTCTGCACCTTATCTAACACCCTTTTCTATAGCAGGACGACCTGATACACAGTTCTCCAAATGCGACCTTGGCAGAGGCGTGCACAACTGTCACATTGTGCCCCAATTCCTGCATGCAATGCCCTGCCTGAGGAAGGCAAGGGTCTTCCTCGCCATTCGGTTGACCTGTGTTGCTATTTTCAGTTAGATAACTACCTGTATATTGAAAATCTCCGCAGATCAGGTGGCATCCATGGAGGGGAATAAACTGTCAACGTTTTAGGCCAAGACCCTACATCAGCCCTTAATGAAGGGTCACAGCCTGAAGCATCGACTGTTTATTTCTCTCCATAAATGCTGCCTGACCTGCTGAGTTCCTCCAGTGAGTTGTGTACATTGCTCAAGAGTTTCAGCATCTTCGGAATCCCTTGTGCCTTGTGTGTGAACCTCTATCCCAAAGTCTCTCCATTCTACAACAACCCCCAGGGCCCAACCATTCACTGTGTAACTCTTAACAAAATGTAACACCTTGGATTTATCTGAGTTAAGTTTCACCCGCCACTAGCACAGTTGATCAAGATCACACTGTAAACTTGGATAACCGTTTTCATTTTTGACTACACCACCGAGTCCCCACTGCAGGGATCACCTCTGCCCCTCTGGAACAGAGTGGCCATGACTGACATTTGGAGATGAACCCACTGCGGCCTGGGCACCGAGAGACACTCTTGAAGAAACGATGGGGTGAGAAGCTTGTGATTTTGATTCATTGCACAACACAATGACTCAGAGATGCCCGTTCAGAAGAACAGACACAACCAGGCAAAGGCAAGGCAGCTGGAGGTCAAACAACGAGCAGATGACGGGACTGCCATTCAGATCCAGGAAATGGGCTGGGTTGAAGGCCGTTCTAAGGCAGACACGGATAGATCTTCAGCAAGCAATAGGATCAAAGAATAATAGGAATCAATGGAAATGCAAGGTTGATGTTACAATCAGAATGGGCATGATTTATCCAATGGCAGAGTAAGGTGCTCCTGAATCCTGTCTATATTTATAGAGGCATAGAGAGATACAGCATAGAAACACATCATTCGGCCCACCAAGCCCACGTCGACCATCGAACAACCACTTACACTGATCAGATTTTATTCCCAACTCAATCCCCCCAGGTTCTCTCCTCACCCACACACTGGGGCAATATAGAGCAGAAAGTTAACCCACTGATCTGCACAGTTTTGGGATGTGGGGAAAAAAGATAAAGCATCAGGGAGAAATCCATGCGTTCACAGGGAGAATGTTCAAACTCCACACACAAACATTGCTGGAGGTTGGGATCAAACCTGGATCTCTGGAGCTGTGAAGCAATGGATCGACCCACTGTGCCACCAAGCCACCCACAAGTTTGCTGAATTAGAGCAGAGATCATTGGTTGGGTAACATTCTCACATAGCCAAAGCCTTCAAATCAAACTCTGCTGTTTTAGTTCTGTACAATGTAATAGGAACTTGCAATTTTAAAAGCGAATATAGATGTTCCCATTTCACATTAAGATCATTGTTCTTACTTTAATCAACAGCTCCCGGCTTTGGGAATAATTGTTCTTCTCTGAGAAGATCTCTGAGAGTTCCTCGTATCTCCGCATAACTTCTCTGGAAATAAAGGAAGAATATTCACTCTGAATCCCATCGCAGAGCCTAAGATCTCACTCAACATGCAAGGAATTAATACTCCCAGGAAAATTTCCCCTGGTGCTGTATCCAGCCAGATACAGTGAAACTGGGATTCTGGGAATGCCGAACACGTTTGCTCTTTTCCTGGAATTCTGGAAAGCCTCCTACACTGATCAATCCACACTGTTCCTGGGAATGTTGCCTCAATAATGAGAAAATAATTTCTTCCATATTATTTCCTGGGAATCTGGAAATTCTATGGATACTCAGCCCCCTATCTGAGATTTTGGGAGTAGTAAATTCCCTTAATCTTTTGGTAAACCACCATACAATTACTGGAATCTAAGAATTCCCCTATATTGATCCCCGTAAACCATTCTCAGGAAAACTGGAAATGTTGCTCTTGTAGACGCACTGATTCCCAATCTATTCTTGGAATTCTCAAGTAATCCTCTCCGATTATTCCATCAAATCTGGGATCTGCTCCCTACCCCCACAGAATTTGGGAATGTTGCTCCAACACTGAAACGATAGTTTCATTATTCCTGGGATTCCTAGAAATTATATTCCACTGCTGAAAATTGAATCTACCATACACTCAGTGAATCAGGAACTGCCTCTTCCCCTCTGCCATCCGATTTCTAAATGGACACTGAACCCATAAACACCACCTCACTTTTTTACTTTTTCTGTTTTTGCACCATTTTTAATTTAACTATTTAATATACACATATATGCTTACTGTAATTGATTTCTTCCCATATTTATTTAACAAATTTCACGGCATACGACAGTGATTTTAAACCTGATTCTGATTCATGATTGGTGATCTGGGTATTCTGTAATCCAGAACCACTGATCCCTCTGCATTATCCAAAGGAATGTCCAAAAGTTGCTCCAATGCAGACGCTGCTCGTCCCCACACAATTCCTGAGAATCTCAGAAGCCATTCCAATGCGGATTGTTTCCTGTGAATAATTTCTGGGAACTGTTGCTCTGATACTGGTACCCCTTGCAAAAATTCCTGGGTATCTCGGACACCGATATCTTCTACACACACACAGAATTGTGATCCAGTTCCCCACACTGTACCTGGGGATTTCCTCCCAAGTTTTCTTCAGCCGGTGAACGGGATTCGACTGGAGGGCAGAGATGATGGCGTAAAGTGAAGAGAAATTCTTCAGAGCCCGGCATTCCTGCAGGGAAATACAAATGAGGACATTGTCAAACCTGGAGCAGGAAAGTCACTCTGGGAGTGGGGAAACTCCCCCTCCTGTATAGGCAATAAAGACCAGGAAAAGCAGCAAAGCTCTATTAATCCAACATACTCGGGACTTTGATAGTTCTGGACCAAGAGATTGACTGGACTATAGAGAGTCATAGGCATAGAAATGGCACAGAAAAACTCGTGCTGCCCTGTTATTCTGCCCAATCCCATCAACCCACACCTGGGCCAGAGCCCTCCATTCCTGTCCCATCCATGTATTTATCCAAACTTCGCTGAAGTGTTGAAATTGAATCCGCATCTACCACTTCCACAGGCGGCTCATTCCACACACTCACCACACTCCGAGTGAAGAAAATGCCCCTCAGGTTCCTCTTAAATATTTCATCTTTCATCCTTAAACTACGACCTACTATAGTTTCACGCAACCTCAGTGGAAGAAGCCTGCTTGCATTACCCTTTCTATACCCCTGACAATTTTGTATACTTCTGTCAAATCTCCCCGCATTCTCGAACTCTCCAGGGAATAAAGACCTAACCATCTCCCTATAGCTCAAATCCTACCACCATCCTTGCAAATTTTCTCTGCACCCTTTCAATCTTATTGATATTTATCCTGTAGGCAGGTGAATTGATCTGCATACCATATTCCAAATTTATCATATTCCAACATCGTACTCGGCACAATGACAATAAAGTTTAATCTAATCTAATCTAATCTTATACAATTTCAATATAACATCCCAACTCCTGTAATCGGTACTTCGATTTATGAAGGCCAATGTGTCAAAAGCTCTCCTTACAACCCTATCTACCAGTGATAACACTTTCAAGTAATGATGGCTCTCTATTCCCAGATCCTTCTGCTAAACCTCATTCCTCAGTACCCTGCTGCTTACAGTGGGAGTCTAAACCCTGCTTTATCCGCTCAAAGTGCAGCATCTCACACTTGTCTGCATTGAATTCCATCTGCCATTTTTCAGCCCATTATTTCAGCTGGTCCAGATCCCACTGAGAGCTTTGATAGTCTTCCTTGCTGTCCACTACACCCCCAATCTTGGTGTCATCTGCCAAACCAGTTTACCACATTGCCATCCAGATCATTGATATAGATGGCATAACTCATTGAAGTGTTTTCCACCTCCGGGGAGTTATTTGGCTTGTGGGAAGGAATAAGTCATAAGAGAATCAATGGAATAGTGAGAACTAGTACAGGTCCAACGGGGTGAATGGACTCCTCCTGTGTCATAAGGAAATATCCAAGCTGGCAAATGGGTTCCTGAAGAGTTACAAATCTGGGGAACTGGGAAATGGGATCAACTACTTAACACTCATTTTCTTCCTCCACACTTCCCCCGCCCCCCCCCCCGCCCAACCTTCACCAGGATCCACCTCTCCCCTTCAGCTTGTGCTCCTCCCTATTCCCCTACCCTTTTATTGTCTTCTGGCCTCTTGCTTTCCAGTCCTGAAGAGGGGTTTTGGTCTGAAATGTTGACTGTTCATTTCCCTCCATGGATGCTGCCGAGTTCTTCTGTGTGTGTGTGTGTCACACAGTGGGTTGTTTTAGCCAGAGACATAAAAGAGGCCAAGGCCGTATGACTACTGACACAGTGCATAAAACACAGCCCTTCCACCTTTGATGTTTCACTGAACCAATTAAACTAGCAATTAAATACCTCATTAAACTCATGCCTTCTGTCTACACAATTCTCTATTCTCTGCACATTCATGTGCACATCTAAGAGCCTCTTAAACACCTCTACCGATTCTACCTCCACCACCGCACCCGCCCCCCCCCCACCCAGCAGTGCATTCCAGGAACCCACCACTCTGAATAAAACAAACTTACCCTGCACGCCTCCTTTAATTACCCCTCCTGTAGTATTGGGTACCTTGATCCCGAGGACAAGATATGGTTGACTCCCCATCTATGCTTCTCCTAATTTTATAATATTCTATTAGATCTCCATTCATCCTCTAACGGTCCAGAGAAAACTCAGTTTGCCCAGCTTACTGTATATAGCACATGCTCTCTCACTGAGGCTGCATCCTGGTAAATCTCTTCTCTTTACTACCTCCGGGAAGGAGGTACAGGAGCCTCGAGACCCATACTCAACGTTTTAGGAACAGCTTCTTCCCTCCTGTCTTCAGATTTCTGAACAGTACTTGAACCCGTGAACACCACCTCACTATTCCTTTTTGGCATATTTATTTATCTTTGTAACTTTCAGTAATGTTTTATGTACTGCCCTGCAACTTAACTCCTCGACCATCGAGCTCACTGCCCTGACCAGTGAAGGCAAGCACACCACGGGCCTTCTTCCCCACCCTGTTGCCCTGTGTGGCCACCTTCATGGCGCTTTGGGAGCGGACCCTGAGCTCCCTCTGCCCCTCCGAGACGGACCTACCTCGGCCACGAGCACCCACTTCTCCAGGATGCGCGCCCGTTGCTGCGGCCGCAGCCTGGTGTTGCTGAGGCAGGAGCTAATGACGCAGTTGGTGAGCTTGTTGAACTGCCTGACGGTGGCCCAGATGGTCGGGGCCAGGTTCTCCTTCCCCTTCTTGTCCCGCTGCGACCAGATGGACCCCAGGCAGTGGTACGGCACCACCTTCATGAAAAGCTCCTGGGACGAGACAACAAAAGCTTCACTGCACAGATACATCGACTGGGAGACACACAGTAAAAGAAACATGGGGGAATGGGGTTGTTATTATCGCGGTAAATAATCAGAATCAGGTTTAATATCACCAGTATATGTCATGAAATTTGTTGTGTGGCAGCAATACATTGCAATTCATAATAAAAACTGTAAATTACAGTATTATTTAATTTAAATTTATATATACATAAATTTAAATTAAATAATTAGTGCAAAAAGAGAAAAAAAAGCAGTAGTGAGGTAGTGTTCATGGGTTCAATGTCCATTCAGAAATCGGATGACAGAAGGAAGAAGCTGTTCCCGAATCACTGAGTGTGTGCCTTCAGGCTCCTGTAGCTCCTCCCTGATGGTAGCGATGAGGAGAGGGCTCGTCCTGGGTGATGGGGTCCTTAATGATGGATGCCACCTACTTAACCATCGCTCCTTGGAGGAGTCCTGGATGCTGCAGAGGCTTGTGCCCACGATGGAGCTGACAGTTCACAAGTTCCTGCAGCGTATTTCGATCCTGTGCAGTAGCTCCCTTCCCCCTCCCCGTAGCAGATGGTGATGCAGCTGGTTAGAATGCTCCCCAGGATACATCAGTAGAAATTTTTTGCATTTTTATTGACATACCAAATCTTCTCAAATTCCCAATTAAACATAGCGACTGTCATGCCTTCTTTGTAACTACATGATGGGCCAAGGATAGATCCTCAAAGATCTATCGCCAACTTCATATAAAATATATTCCAGAATGTTAAAAAGGAGGAAACGGTCTGCAACTTACTATGTTCTGTAAGGCAAAGAGCAGGGAAGATATGATCACATTTCTGCAGGTGTACAGTGGAGAGCGTTCTGACTGGTTCTATCACCTCCTGGTCAGAGTCCGATCCACAGGATGGTGAGAGACCACACAGGGTTGTACATCACCTCTCGGTCAGGAGAGTCTGATCTGCGGGATGGCGAGAGACTGCACAGGGTTGTACATCACCTCCTGGTTGGTGGTTCTCATCCGCAGGATGGCGAGAGACCGCACAGGTTTGTACAAACGTACATCACCTCCTGGTCAGAGACTCCGATCCGCGGGATAGCAAGAAACCGCACAGGGTTGTACATCACCTCCTGGTCGGGAGACTCCGATCCACGGGATGGCAAGAGACTGCACAGGGTTGTACATCACCTCCTGGTTGGTGGTTCTCATCCGCAGGATGGCGAGAGACCACACAGGGTTGTACAAACGTACATCACCTCCTGGTCAGAGACTCCGATCCGCGGGATAGCGAGAAACCGCACAGGGTTGTACAAACGTACATCACCTCCTGGTCAGAGACTCCGATCCGCGGGATAGCGAGAAACCGCACAGGGTTGTACAAACATACATCACCTCCTGGTCGGGAGACTCCGATTCATGGGACAGCGAGAGACCGCACAGGGTTGTACATCACCTCCTGGTCGGGAAAGTCCGATCCGTGGGATGGTGAGAGACTGCACAGGGCTGTACGTCGCCTCCTGGTCTAAGACTCCGATCTGCGGGATGGGGAGTGACTGCACAGGATTGTACAAACGTTTGTAGACTCAGCCAGCTCCATCAAGGTCACCGTCCTCCTCCCCACCATTGAGGACGTCTTCAGAGAGGCGGCAGCTGTCCTAAAAGACCCTCACCACCCAGGACAAGCTCACTTCTCATTAATACCAACAAGGAGGAGGTTCAGAAGCCTGAAGACCCATAGTCATCACTTTAGGAACAGCTTCTTCCTCAGCCACAAGATTTCTAAAAGATCCATGAATCCACGAACCCCTCTTTTGAACTATTTATTTAATCTATTTATCGCAGCTTTGCCATCATTACATACTTTGTCATATGACGTTGGCAGTCATGGTCCTTCCATGACGATGATTGTTCTTGGCAAATTTTTCTACAGAAGTGGCTTGCCATTGCCTTCTTCTGGGCAGTGTCTTTACAAGATGGGTGACCCCAGCCCTTATCAATACTGTTCAGGGATTGTCTGCCTGCTGTCAGTGGTCACATAACCAAGACTTGTGCTATGCACCAGCTGCTCATACGAGCATCCGCCCTTCCATGGCTCCATGTGACACTGATTGGGAGCTACACCATGCCCAAGGGAGACCTCCTGTCCAGCAGAGCTGCTAGAGGTGTTTCATCACCCCTCCACCCATATTGTAACTTCCAGTAATTTGTCTATCACGTAATTACTGTGCCACAAAACAACAGCCTTCACAACACACGTCAGTGATGGTAAACCCGATTCCGATGCTGAGGCTACAGCTGCAGAGCGTGCGCCGTTCCAGTCACCGCACTACGGGGACAATGTGACGGTAGTGGAGAAGGTGCAGAGGAGATTCACCAGGGCGTTGCCTGGGACTGAGCAGTTCGATCACTACGACTGCATGGATAAGCACAGTTTGCTTTTCTTGGAACAAAGAAGACTGGGTGTTGGGGGGGGGTGGGGTGGTCTGATGGAGGTGTACAAAATTATGAGGGGCACAGATACTGAAAAATGTTTTCCCCCTGTCCGAGGTGTCAAAAACCAAAGGACCTTAATTCAGGGAATGGGTAAGAGGTTTTGAGGAGATCTAAGCAAGGCCTTTCTCCCCAAGTAACGATGAACTGTGAGACGTGGTCTGAGTCACACTAGTTAACACGTCATACGGTCCGGTTTAAGGAGAAAACTACATATTTCTTTATATATTGAGATACAGCACCAGAGGGTAAGAACAAACCTGAGCCTCTGGACCTGCAAGTCCGGCCCTTCGAATTGTGCAGCTCATCATCTCCGAATTAACCCTGGCCTAATCACAGGACACTGACCAATTAACCTACCAAGCGGGACATCTTTGGACTGTGGGAGGAAACCAGAGCACCTGGAGGAAACCATTACAGTACGGGGAGAAGGTACAAACTCCTTACAGGACAAGCAGCGGTGGGAATTGAACCAGGGTCACTGGTACTGTAAAGCATTTTGCTAACCCCTATGCTGCCCCGAAGTTAAAGGGAATTCAGGCTGCCTTTAACTATGCATGATTGCGTACAGGTTCGACATTTCTCCGCAGGGGGATCCGCTGTCCTTCACAGCACAATGATGTGTGGGTCAGTGGGTGAATTGGCCTGTCTAGAACGTCCCCTGGTGTGTGTGGGTGAGGGGTGGAATCGGAGTGGGCTGGTGATGATGGGAGTGTTAGGAGGTGTGGGATTAATCTATTCTTTCTCATGCCCCCATCAACCAGCTCTTCTTTGCCCTGATATGTACCAGGGTATAATTAATTTAGTTTTGGATGTGGTACTAAACTGGAGAACTTGGGAGGGGTGGGGGAAGCCATGTGGTCACAAGAAGAACAAGCACACACAGACAGCACCTGACGCTGGGATCGAACCTGGGACACCGGACCTACGTGACGGTGGCTTCACCTGCAGCGCCACTGTGCCAGCCCTAAACGCTTTGTCATGCTGCTCGTCAATGAAATGCTAGAGCTGAGGACCAGGCCCTTCCGCCCACTGAATCCATCCCGACCATCAAGATGAGCTTTATTTGTCACACGTGCATCGAAACACGCGGTGAAATGTGTCACTTGCGTCAAATCAGATCAGTGGGGATGGTGCCAGGTGTTGCCACATTTCCAGTGCCATCAGAGCACGCCCATCGCTTACTAACCCTAGCCCGTATGTCTTTGGAATGTGGGAGGAAACCAGGGCACTCCCAGAGGAAACCCATGCGGTCATGGGGAGGATGCAGAAATTCCTTATCGACGGCAGTGGGAATTGAACCCCAATCAGTGAATGCTGTTGCAGTAACAGCGTTTACTCTGACTGCTATGGTACCGTGCAATAAACCCATTTTATACTCCCCAACTTACCTCCCATGCCACCTGAATTTTACCACTTTGGGGCAATTTACTAACCAGCAGGTCATAGGGATATGGGAGGGAAATGGACCCCAGGAGGGCAACAGGTGGGGTCACAGGTAGGACGTGCAAAATCCGCACACAGAGGGTTCTGGAGATCGGGATCGAACCCGGCAACTCCCGATCTGTACGGCAGTGGCTCCAACCGCAGGGATACCCTTGGTGTGTTTCTTCCCACCAACACTAGACGCTCAGGCCCGTTTCCCGAGGCGTGCTCCCCAAGAAGGCTAAAATGCACAACTCAAAGAGGCTGGTGCTCACCGCGTCCATCATCGTGAGCTGGGACGCTGTTGTGTCTGCCATGAAGGTGAGGATGTCAGTTGGTTCTGATATGTGCGTTGGCTGGTTCTCGTTCTCCACCGTCTGGTCACCTGCTGATGATAAACATTGCTTGGCACCAACCACACAAGGACTGGGATAAAGGATACAAAGGGCTAGTACACACAGTTGATGGACTGAGTGGCCTCAGATACATCGTGAAATTGCCACCATAAGTGCAAGAGCATTAGCAGATGGCTCTAAGTACATGGATAGGGAAGGTTTAGAAGGACATTGGCTGAACATGGGCAAAAGGGACAAGCTTTGTAGGCACCAGAATTACTGTGGACACGTTGAGTCAAAGGCGCGTTTCCAATCAGTATTCCTCTATGACTTTCTAAATACTCTAACAAACTTCTATGGATGCACTGTTGAAAGCATCCTGACAGATTGCACCAGTCCCAGCATGAAGGAACGCAAGAGGCTGCAGAGAGCAGTGAATCACTATCACTTCTCAGGCACTGTCCTCCCCACCACTGACAGCATCCAGAGGAGGTGCTACCTCAAAAAGGCAACATTGACCATCAGGAATCCCACCATCCAGGTGCCGCCATCTTCTCACAGCCACCGTTGGAGAGGACGTGCATAGGTCTTAAGTCCCACGCCACCAGGTTGAAGATCGGCTGCTTCCCTTAAACCAATCAGCTCTTGAACTGACCTGCACAACTCTAACTCTACCTGAGAAAGAGAACACAACAGACCATCTCTGCCATGGACTTGTCTCTGAATGTGTCCCTTTTCTTAGAGTCTTTTTTCTCTCTCTCTTCCCAGTCTTGTATAAATCACGGCACTTTCTCCGTGTTGCCTGAACCTATAAGCCTGCAATGTCGCTTGTGCATGACAATGAACTTGACAAGCCCTGGACTTGCACGGCAATTCCTCACAAAATGTGCATTCTGCTCCCGTCCTGATGATCGATTCCGTTTCTTCACTGTAAATCAGACAAGGATGTAGATCAGCTAGAGAAGAATCAGGAACAACACACCGGGACTTGGCCAGGACTGGAAAGCTTTAAGGACCGACTGGATCGGGTGGGACTGGTTTCCCTGGAACACAGGAGGCTGAGGGTACAACCTGAATCTGAATCTCAATCCGAAAAGGATACATTTCCCATCTAAAGTGAACCACCATAGATTTTCGGACCATTGTAGAAAAGACCAGGTTAACTACAGTATATGTGTTTTCACTGGAAGGGTGAGACGGGATCTCATTATAAAGTTCTGACCGGCTGGATATTGTCAATAATGTTCCCTGGCTGGCAGGGGTCAGGAATCAGGAGTCGTCCCAAAATATGGAGTATGAAAGGCAGGACTAGTCTGAGGAGATTTCTGTTCCCTTGGATGAATTCTGTGAAATTTCCTACCTCAGAATTCCCATCAACTCCCCCCCCCCCACAACAGTTCAATCCCTCCCCCTCCACCACTCACTGGGGGCATTTTAAAGTGGCCAATTAACCCAGTGACCCAAACGTCTTTGGGACGTTGCAAGGAACTGCAGCGCCCATGGGAAATCCACACGTTTGCAGCAAGAACGTGCAAACTCCACAAAAAGACGGTGGATCAAACCAGTGGCTCCATCTGCTGTGCCTCTTTCGAAAACCAACAGAGATCTGTAAATCTCTGGACATTAGAGGAACTACGGGAACTGTAGGTTTTCCATCGTACCTCTACCTCACCATACTCATCATGTGCACCAGTATGCTGAGTTAGATCTGCAAAGGAAAACCTACAGCAGCATTACATGGAGATACAATAGGGAACGATACTTGAGGGAGATTAACCACCATTTTATTGACGAACAGAACTGGTTTGATTGATTGATTGATTGACAGATTGATTCCTGGGATGGCAGGACTTTCATATGAAGAAAGACTGGATGAACTAGGCTTGTACTCGTTGGAATTTAGAAGATTGAGGGGGGGATCTGATTGAAACGTATAAAATCCTAAAGGGATTGGACAGGCTAGATGCAGGGGGATTGTTCCCGATGTTGGGGAAGTCCAGAATGAGGGGTCACAGTTTGAGGATAAGGGGGAAGCCTTTTAGGACTGAGATTAGGAAAAATTTCTTCACACAGAGAGTAGTGAATCTGTGGAATTCTCTGCTACAGGAAACAATTGAGGCCAGTTCATTGGCTATATTTAAGAGGGAGTTAGATATGGCCCTTGTGGCTACAGGGATCAGTGGGTATGGAGGGAAGGCTGGTGCAGGGTTCTGAGTTGGATGATCAGCCATGATCATAATAAATGGCGGTGCAGGCTCGAAGGGCCGAATGGCCTACTCCAGCACCTATTTTCTATGTTTCTATGTTTCTATGTTTGAAGGGCTGAATGGCCTATATTCTATGTGCTTTTTCTTATGTTGTTACAATGCCTTTCGGCACCAATCCCCTCTCACCTCCTCTCCATTGCTGACACTCCCCATTGCCTTTGGAAAGTAGTCAATATAATCCAAGAACTCTTCTAACACAGATAATCTCTCTTCTTCCTCCTCCCATCAGGCACTTGAGAACAGGCTGAAGGGCAGCTTCTGCCCCACTATTATCCCACTATCGAACGACCTTCACATTCACTAAGGTTGAACACTTGATCTCTCAAACTACCTCCTCGTAGCTACAACACGATATTCCACATTCTGCTTTCTTTTCACTACCTCGATGTACTTCATGGAATGATCTGCCCAGATGCCACATAACTTTTTCCACTGTATCTTGGTATGTGTGGCAACAACAAACCAATTATCAATAAAACTTTCCGTAGATGCTGCCTGGCCTGCTGAGCTCCTCCATCATCCTGTATATGACTTTGATTTCCAGCATCTCTTGTTTATCAATTACACTATTGGTCATAAGATTAAAAAAAAGCCTGAGGACACACACCACCAAGTTCAAGGGCAGCTTCTACTCCATTATTATAAAATACTTGAATGGATCTCCTTTACAATAAAGAATTCCTGATCTCTCAGTCCACCTCCTCGTGGCTCTTGCACCTTATTGTCTATCTGCACTGCACTTTCTCTGGAACTCTGCTGCTGTGTTTTGCATTTTGTACTGGTTTTCCTTTTGTTCCACCTCAGGGTATTTATGTATGGAATGATCTGTCTATCTGGCACACCAAATAAAGCTTCTCACTGTATATAACAATCATAAACTAATCACCATCAGCCATCAGGGTGATCCCATAGTTAGGATTGAGGACCTACCACGGTCACGATGTGCTGAAACCTCACTTGAACCAATCTTATCAGTGGATGGGATACCAGTCTAGGCTTGAGGGTAAATTTCCCCATTCACCTTCACCCCATCCCCCACCCACCCCAGAAATCACAGGGCTCAGCGGAACGAAGCACACGCCGGCGGGAAGGAAGAACGTACTGTTCCGTAGTGTTTGACCATCACTGCTGGATCGCTTCTCGTTTTGCACTAGGATCCCTTCGGCTCGGCGCTCCAGTTCCGTGCCCCTGGATTCCTTCTTTATGTAATGCACAAGGCGCTTCAGACAAGCATTATCCAGGTTCTGGAAGTCTTCGGAATACTGCTCCAGCCAGGTGGAAAAGATGGAGGCAGCAACACTGAAACAGGACACGGGAGAGTTAGGAAATATCTCATGGATGGTTGACACCTCACACCAAGCAATGGGCAAGGACTAGAAATGGGGAAGGGGATGCAACAAGCAGGGTAGATAAGTCAAGTCAAGTCAAGTCAAGTCAAGTCAAGTCACTTTTTATTGCCACTTCAACCATAACTGCTGGTATAGAACATAGTAAAAATGAGACAGTGTTTTCCAGGACCATGATGCTACATGAAACAATACAAAAACTACACTGAACTATGAACAGAAACTACACTAGACTACAGACCTATCCAGGACTGCATAAAGTGCAGAAGACAGTGCAGGCACTACAATAAATAATAAACAAGACAATAGGCATAGTAGGTTAGTGTTAAGCCAGGTTCTGGGTACTGAGGAGTGATGGCTTGGGGGGAAGAAACTGTTACATAGTCTGGTCGTGAGAGCCCGAATGCTTCGGTGCCTTTTTCCAGATGGCAGGAGGGAGAAGAGTTTATATGAGGGGTGTGTGCGGTCCTTCATAATGCTGTTTGCTTTACGGATACAGCGTGTGGTGTAAATGTCTGTGATGGCGGGAAGAGAGACCCCGATGATCTTCCCAGCTGACCTCACTATCCGCTGCAGGGTCTTGCGATCCGAGATGGTGCAATTTCCGAACCAGGCAGTGATGCAGCTGCTCAGGATACTCTCAATACAACCTCTGTAGAATGTGGTGAGGATGGGGTGGGCGGGTGGGAGATGGACTTTTCTCAGCCTTTGCAGGAAGTAGAGACGCTGCTGGGCTTTCTTTGCAATGGAGCTGGTGTTGAGGGACCAGGTGAGATTCTCCGCCAGGTGAACACCAAGAAATTTGGTGCTCTTAATGATCTCTCTGGAGGAGTCGTCGATGTTCAGCGGAGGGAGGTCGCTCCGTGTCCTCCTGAAGTCAACAGCCATCTCTTCTGTTTTGTTCACGTTCAGAGACAGGTTGTTGGCTCTGCACCAGGCCGTTGGATGTGGCATATCAAGATAAAATTCGAAAAAGCTGCTATGTAAAGAAGCGATTACAGAGTGGTGCTGTGGGTAGAGCTACTGCTGCACAGCGACAGAAAAACCAGGTTTGATACCGATCTCTGCCACTGGCTTTGTGGAGTTTGCACGTTCTCCCTGTGGCCTTGTGGGTTTCCCCAGGTGCTCCAGTTTCCTCCCACATTCTAAAGACATGCTGGTTGGTGGGATAAATGGCCACTGTGAATTGCCCCTAATATGTATGTGAGAGGTAGAATCTGGGGCAAGTTTAGGGGTGGATGAAATACAATGAAACTCCAATAATCTGGAACTGGAGTCCCAGTCAGTTTAAAGGGAGTGCAGCATTTTTAGAGAAAAACTTAGTTGAAAGGGCGGGATGTTACACTTGGGGAGGTCTAATGTCAAGGAAAGGTAAGCGTTCTGGTTGCCCATTACAAGAAGGGTTTAGAGGTTTTGTGAAGAGCACAGAAGAGGTTTACCAGGATGCTGCCTGGATTAGAGGGCATGAGTGAGAAGGAGAGGCTGGGCAAGGTTGGGTTGTTTTCTGTGGAGGGTCGGAGGCTGAGGGGAATTCTGAATCACAATAAGATTTGCTATCACCGGCTATGTCGTGAAATTTGTTGTTTTGTGGTAGCAGTACACTGCATTGCAAAACTTTAAAACTCTAAATTACAATAACTATACTGTATACAAAAAAAACCATGGCTTTCGGTCAGGCGCCGGATACTCAGACAGATTTGGTGGGGAGCGCCCGGCGCTCGGCCGGGGGCCGTGGTCGAGTGGTTGGCAACTTGGGCTGGCTCCCCCACTGGACTAGTCTGGTGAGGAGGGTGTGAGGACACCCAGCAGGACTAAAAAAAAAACAAGACCTGACAAAGGGTGGATGAGCTCCTTGTGAGCCAACGGCCATCTTCCGTGGAAGAGATTAAAGCCTCATCACGTATCTGCGAATCGTACACTCTGCACCTAGTTAGAAGAGACATGATGAACTTGGGTGCTGCACCGTGTGCCTGGACCTGCCCAAGGCCTCCGCCTAAGGAAGGGCCGAGCTCGAAGAAGTGGCCACGGCTGGAGGCCGACACGGTTCGGTGGGGCGATGCCAGGGCGGCCAGCGAGAACAAACTGGAGGAGAGGCTGTACTCAGTGCTGTCACAAAATCGAAAAAGATGGTGTGCGTAGCCGTCAACTCCGGATTTGGGATGGCACCCACTGACTGACTGATAGAAAAAAATTAAATTAAATAAGTACTGCAAAAAGAGAAATAAAAGTGAGTTAGTGTTCGTGAGTTCATTGTCCATTCAGAAATCTGATGGAGAAAGGGAAGGAGCTGTTTGTGAAACATTAAGTGTGTCTCTTCAGGCTCCTGTGCCTCTTTCTTGACGGTAGCAATGAGAAGAAGGCATGTCCTGGGTGACGGATGGATGCTGTCTCTCTGAGGCATTGCCTTTTGACTGCATCCTCGAAGCTGGGGAGGCTAGCACCCATGATGGAACTGTCTGACTTTACAACTTTCTGCAGTCTTTTCCAATCCTGTGCAGTGGCCCCCTCCTGCCAGATAATGATGTTATAACGCTCTCCACAGTACATCAGTAGAAATTTGTGAGATTCTTTGGTGACATACAAATTCTCCTCAAACCAATGAAAAATAGGCACAGTCGTACCTTCTTTGTAACTGCATCTGTATGTTGGGCCCAGGATAGATCTTCTGAGACGTTGACCCCCAGGAGTCCTTTCCACTTCTGATCCCTCAATGAGGACAGGTTTGTTTACCCTCAACTTTCCCTTCCTGAAGTCCAGCATCAATTCCTTGGTCTTCCTGATGTTGAGTGCCAGGTTGCTATTGCAACACCACTCTACCAGCTGATCTATCTCACTCCGGTACGCCTCCTCATCACCATCAGCCATTCTGCCAACAACTGTTGTGCCACCTGCAAATTTATAGAAGGCATTTGAGCTGTGCCTGGCCAGGCAGTCATGACTGTACAGACACTAAAGCAGTGGGCGAAGCAAGCATCCTCGAAGTGCATCAGTGTTGGCTGCCAGTGGGGAGGAGAAGTTTATTTTCAATCTGCACAGACTGTGGTCTCCTGGTGAGGATTCAGTTGTAGAGAGAATAACAGTGGGTCAGGTTTTGTTGATTAGAACTGAGGGTATGATTGAGCTGTAATCAATAAACAACAGGTACTGCTGTTGTCCAAACGATTCAAGGCTGAATGGAGAGCCAGCAAGATTCCATCTCTGGCAGACCTGGGCAAACTCCAGATCGTTGCTTAGGCAGAAGTTGATTCTGGCCACAAACAACCCCTCAAAGCATTTCATCACGGTAAGTGTGATTGCAACTGGGCAATTGTCGTTGAGGCAGCTCACCCTGCTCTTCTTGGGCACTGGTATGATTCTCGCTCTTTTGAATCCGGTGGGAACCACTGACTGAGCAGTGAGAGACTGAAGATGTCCTTGAACACCCCCACCAGGTAGATGGCACAGATTGTCGGTGCCCGACCAGGTACATCATCAAAGCCTGACACCTAGCGAGAGCTCATCCTCGTGAAAGATGTTCTGATATCAGCCTTTGAGACAGAGGTCACAGAGTCACCAGATGCTGCCGGGATTTGTACAGATGTACTTTTATTCTCCCTTTCAAAGTGAGCATGAAAGACACCAAGTTCACCTGCGAGAGAAGCATCACAGCCATCGTGATGTTAGGTTTCGCGTTGTAGGAAGTAATGGCCTGCAAACCCTGTTAGAGCTGACGTGCACCCAATTCCATCCGTAACTTCAAACAGAGTTGTTTTTTCACTCTTAAAATAGCCTTCCATAGGTCATACCTGACCTCTTATATAGTTCTGGATCTAAATGCCACAGATCTAGCCCTCAGCAGATTACAAATCTCCTGGTTCATCCACTGCTTTTGGTCTGGAAAGTTCTCAAAGGCATCCACACAGGTTCTGAATCCCTGAATATTGTCCAGTCCACTGAATTAAAGTTTATAAAATCATGAGTGAAATAGAGAGGATATACAGTGAGAATATGTTTCCCAGGCTAAAAATACCAGCTACCAGAGGACATGCATTTAAGTTGAGAGGAGAGTGTTTAAAGAAGACAAGATTTTTACACCTGAAACATATTTACGGGGGTGGTGATGGAAACAGATACAACAGAGGTGTTTAAGAGGCTGATAGATATTCAGGGAATGGATGGGTCTGGATCAGCTGTAGGCAGAAGAGATTTAGTTTAATCAGGCAGTGTCCAGCACACACATTGTAGGCTGAAGGGCCTATTCCTGATCTTCCCAGTGGTGTTGAGGTGCAGCCCCTTTTCTGGGGAACTCACAGTATGAACACCCACTTGGGAAAGTTTTCCTGAACAACAGTCAACTTTAACAAGTTTGTAAGAACAAGCAGTGGTCGGGAAGACTCCCTTCCAAACTAGACAGCAATGGGCCCTGGGTTCATTTCCTGCAACAAGACCACCCACCAGCTCCGGCAAAGGTGGCTGGGCACCATTCAGCCCAGCACACCGGGAACCAGTCACTACCCCAGCGCCTTGTGGATTTTCGTTTTAATTCCTCTTCAGTCCTCAGTGCGGACGTGATTGTGCTGGAGAGGATAGTTCCAAGAACGTACAAGGGATTTGGACAGGTATGGAGCATGTGCACACAAATGGGACAGGGATGGATGAATGGGCAGGTAGACAGATGGACAGAACAGTACAGCACAGGAAGAGGACCTTCGGCCCACAATGTTGTGCAAGCTAATTAAACAAGTAATTAAATGCCTAACTAAATTAATCCCTTTTGCCTTCGCCTGGTCCATATTCCTCCACCCTCTGCATATTCAGTTGCCTTTCCTGGAGCCTTTTGACTACTTCTGTCTTATTCACCTGCACTACCAGCTCTGGCAGTTCATCCCAGACACCCACCACTCTCTACGTAAAAACTTGGCCCACACACCACCTTTAAACTTCCCCCTCTCACCTCAAATGCATGTCCTTCAGTATTAGACACTTTTACCCTGGGGAAATTGTCTGTCTCTCCACCCTACCTGTGCCTCTCATAATTCTATAAACTTCCATAACATCATCCCCCAGCCTCTGACACTCCAGAGAAAACAACAATAGTTTGTCCAACCTCTCCTCATAACTCCTGCCCTGTAATCCAGACAACATCCTGATAAACCTTTTCTGCAGCCTTTCCTATAACGGGGACCAGAACTGAATGCAGCATAATCAGAGCTCCACATGGATGAGTTGGGCCCGTTTCAGAACTGAATGACTCTAGTCACAACTGACCTCGGGGGAACAAACCTTTGAAGTCAGGTTCAGTTCTATTTCTTTTTAACAAGTCCGTCAAAACATACAGCAAAATGTGTCTTTTGTGTTAACAAGCAACACAGTTTAAGGATGTGCTGGGGGTAACCACAAGTGTTGCCACACATTCCAGTGCCAACATCGCACACGTGTATTTATCCTATCCATAGCCCTCATAACACCTCGCGATCGAGACATCTCACAGCCCCAATGCAAGCAGCCATGGTCACCCCTCCCGCTTTAATCCCATTGGCTGCAAGTCTCCAGTGTGAACAGAGATTGGTGCAATAGGTTTATACAACCACGGTCACTCCTCCAGCTTTAATCCCATTGGCTGTAAATCTCCAGTGTGAACAGAGGTTGTTGCAATAGGTTGATATAACCACGGTCACCCCTCCAGCTTTAATCCCATTGGCCGCAGGGCTCCAGCGTGTACAGAGATTGGTGCAATAGGTTTATACAACCATAATCACCCATCCAGCTTTAATCCCATTGGTTGTAGGGCTCCGTGTGTACAGAGATTGGTGCAATAGGTTTACACAACCACAGTCACCCATCCAGCTTTAATCCTATTGGCTGTAAGTCTCCAGTGTGTACAGAGATTGGTACGATGAGTTGATACAACAACCTTTGATGACAGAAGTAGGAGAGAAAAAAACAATGGAGGGACTTACATTCTGCAGTGGTCCCAGCCCTTCACTGAGCAGCAGTCCGAACCGTACACTGCTTCTGCCTTTAAGTGTTCCAGCCTGTAGAGACACAAATGCAGAGACCTTTCATACAACCAGCCCATTCCAGGCATAGCAAAACCCCATGAATCAGACTAACTCCAGACCTTGGAGGTCCGGACTGATCTTTCAGACTGTCAGATATTGTTTTATTTGGACTCCAATACATTCTTAATTCAGAAAGAGGCACAGAAGAGAAGTGACCACACTTTCACCTGACTAACCCCACTCACCACTCCCATTCTCACTAACACATGGCAATGAGGATTACCACCTTTGAGGTCCCTTCCTTCAACGTACGACCAATCTCTCTAGATTCATATTGCAGGACCTCATCCCTTTTTCTCCTGTTACATACCCCATAAATGGGTTGCCAAACCAGCAGAAATGGACCACTTAGTTGGAGTCTGGTTAACAGAAACTAATAAAGTTTTATTAAAGAAATGAGCAACACAGTATTCTAATCGTAAGGATATAAATGCAACAGGTTAGCAATGATAAAACACACATGTACACAGAACTAGGATAATAGGAATCAGTCAAGCTCTATCGCAGTCTAGGGGTAAAATGATCAGTCTCAAGTGACGCAGAGTTCAGTTCAGCTTAGTACAGTTCGCAGTAATCACTGTTGTGCCGTTGGAGAGAGAGAGAGAGAGAGATAATATGCAAATCTGATTCAGACAGACCTTTGTTCTTCGCAGTTAGCTTTCGGGCGAACCCTTTTAATGTCTTCTGTGGTCACCGACTGTGACCCCTCCATTCCGGATACGACCGTTCTTCCGCAGTGAACCCGGCACCCAGGCAAGGGCGGACACACACACCAGGTTCCCGCCGATCGTACCTTTTCACCCTGTGCGTCTGTGGTCAGTTCCTGCGACCAGACCTCCAAACTCCCACCAACTTGTGGGAGCACACCGCTCTTCCAGGGTCTCATTATCTCGTGATCTCGTGGTGTGTGTCGTGCCTTAGCGGAGCTGTTCCTTTTATCCCCCTGCTGAGGTATCGCCTGTCCATCAAACTTCAAACAGTTCAGGTTCAAAGCAATCGGTCTGTCAATACTCGGACTGGTGTCTCTTTCCGTTATCTCTCTCTCCTCTCTCATTAACATTTGGAATGTTTCTCCATTGTCTCACTTATCGCTCTCATTTGCATCAATCTTCTGATAACTTGGTTTTTCGTCACACTTCCAAAATCTTGTTAGTACCAAGCAGACACCATGAGACTGCAGCCCTGATGAATGGTCTCGGCCCAAAACATCGACTATACTCTTTTCCATAGATGCTGCCCGGCCTGCTGAGTTCCTCCAGCATTTTGTGTGCATTGCCTGGATTTCCAGCATCTGCAGATTTTCTCTTGTTTGTGAAGAGAGTGCAGACGCTGGAATCTGGAGCGACAGGCAAATTGCTAGAGGCACTCAGCGGCTCAGGTAGCATCTGTGGAGGGGAATGGCCAGTCGACGTTTCAGGACGAGACCTTTCAAACAGCTATTTCAGCCATGGACAGTGAGCCCATGAACTCTTTCTCAGTACCTTCTCCCCTCACTTTTTGCATTTTTATATATATACTTCGCATCGTAACATAGTTTTTATTATTACACATTGCAATGAGCTGCTGCCGCAAAACAACAAATTTCACGGCGTATTAAACCATTCTGAACTATTTGATTCTTGAACCATCTGGCACAGCACTAATAACAACAGTTTAGCAATATTATGACTACTTTGATCACTTTGCACAAAGGTGGATTTTGTTGGCATCAATAGTGCTCTTTCCTGTAAAAACGATATTTAATTTATTTTTCTTGTGAATGCTGCTCACCTCGAACAAAGAGCCTGTGATGCTGCTGCACCAGTAGATGCACTTGTGGATGACAATAATCTCAACCTTGACTGAGCAGAGAGGATATAGCCCCTCTTTCAAGAGGTGTGAGGGAAAAGGAAGAGTGGGACCTGCCAGGTGATGGATGGAGCCGGGTGAGAACAAGTGATAGGTAAATGAGGGAGCGGAGTGTGGGAACTGAGAGGTGAGAGGTGGAAGTCTCACCATTACTTTGTTAAAGGATTTTACACATTGCTAGTTCAGTAGGGAACACGGGAAACTGGGTCCAGTGAGTGGAAGGGAATGCAGAAGGGAGCATTGCTACACAACCTGCCTCCTGTGGAAGAGTTCTTCTACGCAAATAGTTTTCATCACAAGTCCGTCAGGCAGCAGTCGGCACAGAACGTCCAGCAGACACCATTGGAACCACTGCTTTTCTTGATCTACATTAAGGACCCAGAGTGGGAGGTACAAGCTTCAGTCTTTTAATTTGCAATTACCAATCATCATCATCAGGTAGCAATCTAGTAAAGTTCCTTGGAATTGCTCCCAATAGATTAACATCCTTTTTTAACTAAGGATTGTTGTTCCTCTCAGCAACCCTGCCATTTCTTTAGCATTTGCCTGTTCTACGAGGTCGAGTTGCTAGCTCGACGCTCGACCCAGCATGGGTGGACAGCGTGCAAGGAGCCGGCCAGGTTCGAACCCGGGACCACATGTTCCGAAGTCCGGGTGCGGATGCCACTACACCGCTGGCACAGACTTAACTAATGATATGAATACCTTAAACAGTACTCCGCGTTGTGTGTTCCTTGTGTGGCTGTTCAGCTAGCAATAAATGACAAGATTCTGTTCCTCCTTCTCTCAGGAGCTGGAGAATCTATGGGATTCGTGGTGGAGGCCAGATGCTCAGATACATTTAAGATAAAAATCTGAAAGGTTGAGGAATGGAGAGTCACAGGGAACAGGGGTTGAGCCCCAGGGCCGATCAGCCTGGATGATATTCAATAGTGGGACGGGGTTGACAGGCCAGGTGGCCTCTGCTCTGATTTCCTTTGGTCCCCGCACTCTGTCAGTAGTTTTCACAAACAATTGCTGAGCCTGCGTTCTAGCCTCATATAGCCACCGGCTTCTCTTCTGGCTGCGAGGTGTGTGATGGACATGGGGAAAGTGTCAGAAAGACCAGGTTGGCACAGGCTAGATGGGCTGAAGGGCCTGTTTCCGTGCTGTAGTACTTTGCAACTCAATAAATGAAGTTTTCTAGAACAGGTACACTCAATCTCATCACAGACCCATGGAGTTATTTTGTACAAGACCACAGAAGAGAAAGAATCACAGCCCAGTCCTGATGGATCATCTGCATGTCTACACGCCCCTTGCTGTGGGGGTCCTGCGGTGCAAAAATCAACAAATCCCCCCCACCACCACCCCCAGCACCAGAGCAGCAATGCCTTTGGCTGCAGAAAGGGACTAGGGTATCCGTGTCCCAGCAGAATCCGGAGGGGAGTGCCTACCTGTCCAGCAGAATCCGGAGGACCTCCTGGGTGCTGGTGAAGGTGCGGTATGTGGCGAGGAAGACAGAGAGATAGGAGGAGTCGCCACAGTCAAAAGCTTCCAGCAGGTGCTGCACGATCTTCTCCAGCCTGCCAATCTTGATCGAGCGGATCCGCACTGTCTCCCACGTGGTCCCGACTACCTCATTCCCCACCTGGCGGGGCAGGAGCAGAGGTCAGAGGGGGGATCAGCACCCTCGGGGTGTTACGGATGGGGTGGCGGCCCCCAACCCTGGGGTTTCCAGGGAACTGCACTATGGGAAGGGGAAGGTGATTCCAGGGAATCATACTATTTGAAAGGAGGGAGGGGTTTCCAGCAAATTACTGTATGGAAAGGGAACAGTGGTTTTTCAGGGAAGCACACTATGGGAAGGGGGAAGGAGTTTCCAGGCAACCACACCAAAAGGAAAGAGACAGGGATTTCAGGGAACCATGTTATGGGAATAGGACAGAGTTTTTGGCGGAATGCATTATGGGAATGGAACAAAGATTTCTTGGGAATCACACTATAGAAAAGGATACAAGAGTTTCCAGGGATCCAAATGATGGAAAAGGGAACAGGGGCTTTCAGGGAACCAGACTATAGGAAAGGGAACGCAGAGTTCCAGGGAGCAACGTTACAGAAAGGGGGGAAGGATTGTCAAGGGAAAGGGATGGAGGTTTTCCAAAGAACCACACTATGGGAGGGATGTGATTCCACCAGTGAGGGTGCAGAGCAGGTTCCTTGGGACGCTGCTTGGGATAGAGCCAGGAGGGGAGCAGCACAGAAACAGGCCCTTCAGCCCATCAAATCCATGCTGACCCAACGGCACTAGGACTACTTGCCTGCAATGGATCCATATCCTTCCATGCCTTGCCTGGTTCAGTGTCTGTATCTCTGAAATGCTGCGCCTGTTGTATCTGACACAAATATCTCCTCTGGCAGTGTGTTTCAGATATCAACCACTCTCTGTGCAAAATTAACTTGCCCCCCACCCAGGTCCCCCTTCAGGCTCATTCCAATTAACTTAAACCTCAGCCCTCTTGTTTCTGTTTGCTCTCTCTGGTCGGTCACAAGAGTAGGGGTGCTCAAAGAGCTCTAGGGGAGGAACCAGGACCTAGATAAATCAAGGGAAATGAATGGCGTGGGGAGGGACACTGAGAGTCAGGGTGATCAGATGTACAGGCTGGTGGGGGTGTGCGGGTGAAGGAGAGCAAGACAGCACACTAAAGGAAAGTTCCAGAGACAGGATGTACTCGGCCCCTTCCCAATGTTCACTACCCACCCCAGACTCCTGTCCATGGACCAGCGAGGGCCAGTCCCCTTCCCGTGACACAGAAGGAGCTCGCGATTCTCCCTCTGAGGCACAAGAGACTGCAGAGGCTGGAATCTGGAGCAAATCAAAACCCACTGGGGAAAACCAGCGGGCCAGGCAGCATCTGTGGGGGGAGAAGAGGAACTGTCGATGTCTGGGGTCAAAAGCCCATCATCAGGACCCTGATACAGAACTTGAACGTTGGTAATCGATTACTTCCTACAGATACTGTGCTGAGTTCCTCCAGCAGACTGTTGGTGCTCTCGATTCTCTCTCTCGCACTGCTCTGCATCTGACTACGCGGCCTGAATGGAGAATTAACTCCCCAAAACACTTGTTACACTCCTCGGAGGGGTGAGGAGATGAGTATAAACCACAGGAAACAGTAATTCCCACAAAGTTCGGTGTTGAGGAGCATTGAAGAACAGAGTGTGGATTCTTGAAGGTATTACACACATAAACTTAGTGAAGAAGCATACAGGATACTCACGTTCGCTGGTTGGCCATAGAATGCAAGTTATGCATAATCTAATATTAAGTTACTATCCTGTTTATGCCTGGAATGTACTGTGCTGCTGCTAGTTTTCATGGCATTTCTACCCTGTGTGTGTATGCCCATGGCAACTAAACTTGAACTTGAAAGGCAGCGAGGTTATGGGTCGAACTTTACAAAACTTTGGTTAGACCACAGTAATACTGCCTGCAGTCCTGATCACCACACAACAGGAAGAATGCAGCTGCACTGCAGAGAGCAGAGGAGATTCCCTGGGATGGAGCGTCAAACTCACGAAAAGACACCGGCGAGGCTGGACTTGTTTTCCCTGAAGCAGACGGGGGCTGATGGAGGTCTACAAAACTATCAGGGGCATAGGTAAGGAGTAATGACAGTGGTGTCTCAGACCAGAGGGCATAGATTGATGATGAGGGGTGAGAGGAGTAGAAGGGATCTGAGGGGGATATTTCACCCCCATAGGGGTGGTTAGAATCTGGAACGACTGCCTGTGGGTGTGGAGGACGCAGAGACCCTCCCAAGATTTAAGAAGTATCTAGACGAGCTCTTGAATCCTCAAGGAATAGAACAAGTGTTGGGAAGTGGGAATAGTGTAGATGGGATGATAGCAGAGGCATTATGGGCCAAAAGGCCTGTTCCTGCCCGTGATGGTTCTCCTGCAATGTACTTGCAGACGAGTGTCAGATTAAATTGTTTTCCCCTGGCAAAAATAAAACATTTTACATCACTAAACACCTTGTGTTTTGATGCTGGGAGCTGGCTTCATTAGTCTGGATGTTGTTGTTGCTTCCTGTGTTAAAACACCTCAAATCTATCCCACTGTTTGCAAAGTGTTTAAAATCAGCAGTGGCTGTGGCACCCCCAGAGACAATCCACCCTAGTGCAGCCAGGCTTGTGCGGGATGTGAAAGGCATAAACACAGAAACTTGACGATAAAGCTGTAAATGTGGGTATCTGATGGAAACGTTCCACAGGTCGAGCAGTATCTTTGAAGAGAGAAACTGAATTAGTGTTTCGTGCTGAAGACCCTTCACCAGAATTCGGGAAGAGAAGGATGGAGCGCAGAAACAGGCCCCTGTGGCCACTGAATCCATGCTGACTTTCCCAGTTCTGAAAGAAGGTCTTCAGAATGAAACACTGTTGGTGCTTCTTTCTCCACAGGCGCTGCCTGACCTGCTGAGTGTTTCCTATGGTCCTTGATTTCTCTGTGGTAGTCTCTGTGTATCAGACGAAAAAAGCCATCTCCGTTTGCCCCTTCTCTCAGCGGCCTGCCCCGTAGGCTCTGGCCAAGTGCACAGGAGATGCTTGGGACTGATTCCCTTTACTTACCCCCAGCCACTGTTGGCCCTTGGTTGCAGCTTGCTGGAGTTGGATTTGTCTCTGCGTCACTGTGTACACAGCTCCATCCACCGTCTCCTCACTCAAGCACTGCGGAGACTGTAGAAAGAAGATTATTTTTTAAAATTCAGATACAGCACAGAGTAGGCCTTGTGGCCTTTTGAGCCACGCAGCCAAGCAATCCCCCAATTTAATCCTAGACTAATCACAGGACAATTTGTAATAGCCAGCCAACCGGTACGTCTTGGGTCTGTGGGAGGATGCCAGAGCACCCAGAGAACCCAGAGAAAACCCACACGGTCACGGGGAGAACATACAAGCTCCTCATAGGTAGTGGTGGGAATTGAATGTGGGTCACTGGGACTGTAAAACGTTCTGCTAGCCACTACGCCACCATACTGGCACACAGACATAAAATGGGATGTTCCCCTGTGCCCTATTCTCCAGCCCTAAAAGAGTCAGAGAGTCATAAAGTAAATAGCATGAACCAGGCCCTTCAGCCCAACTCATCCATACTGACCCAGATTCCCATCTAAGTCATAGTCATACTTTATTGATCCCGGGGGAAATAGGTTTTCGTTACAGTTGCACCATAAATAATTAAATAGTAATAAAACCATAAATAGTTAGTCTCATTTACTTGTGTTTAGCTCATATCCCTCTAATCCTTGATAAACTAAATTAATATATTAATGCCATACTGTTACAAGAGACGTGGGCTTGTACTGTGAGTGTTACTTTAAGAGCGCCTGAATGAGGCACAGCTATGACATCAGTCACCGACTGTGGCAACCTGCTGTGGACTAGAAGGGAGAGAGGGGAGAGAGGGGAGGGAGGGGAGGGAGAGAGACAGACAGACAGACAGACAGACACACACACACACACACACACACACACACAAGCTGTGGGAACTTCAGCTTGTCACTGCCATGGTTTGGAACTCTTTGATGCCCAAAAGATTGGGTTGATCTTTGGCAGGCAGTGCACAACCGATGTGAGACTGTCACTTCATATAATCCGTACGTGTGGATTTGTTGGAGTGTCCTGTGGTACCACTTTTGTTGGCCCTTTACCTGGAATCGGGGTATTGTGGTACCCACTTGAAGAGGATATTCCTGTGATGGTCACTTGGGGATATTTCTAAGTGGATTTCGGAACGACTCAACAGACAAGATCTTTGACTGTTGTTGTTTCGTTTACCCAGCGTGGAACCTGTGATTCTTCGTATCGCCCTCTCTCTACGTACTTCCATGTGGATTACAAATCTCTCCCCTCACTCACTTATTTCGTGGATTACTGAACCTTATTAACTTGCCATCTAAGACTTTAAGAATTGTTCCTCAGCTTGATAGTTTGGGAGCTACATATACACACACATAACACTGTTAACTTCTGTTTATTTCATTTAAGTTACTATATTTTAAGTACATACTAATAAAGATAGTGGTTTTAACGTTAAAACCTGACTCAGTGTATAATCTATTGCTGCTGGTATGTAACAACACCAATGCAGTGAAAACCTTTGTTTTGCATGCTATCGAAATGGATGGATTCATTATAACACTACAAAGGAAAAAGTAATGACAGAATGCAGAATAAAGTGTTACGGTTACAGCAAAAGGTACTGCATGCAGGCAATAAGGTTCAAAGCCACTCTGTGAGATGTTGACCCTCAGGAACTTGAAGCCGCTCACTCTTTCCAGCGCTGACCCCTCAGTGATGCGTGTCCTCCCAACTTACCCTGCCTCAAGTCACAATCAATGCCCTACAACCAGATATTCCCTGCCTTTTTCCAACTCAGGACAACGATGTTGGAGGAAGATGGATTACAGGGCTTCTCCTGCCTGATCACCCACCCCTTCTCTGACAACCCCTTCCTTAAGTTGCAGGCCGAGTCTCTTTCAAAATGTGCACTCCCCGTAAATTCCAGCCCTGCAGTACCCAGGCAGCGTTCAAGGTCCGAGGCCCGGTGATCGAGCTGGGGACACCTCCTGTAGATGCAGCCTCATAAAAGCTCCATGGCGTATTGCAGTCAGTTCTGGTTGCCCCGTTGCAGCACTGATGTGGAGGCTTTGGATGGGGACGGAAGCAGTTTACCAGATGTTGCCTGGATTATAGTGTAGAAATGTTACAGAGAGGTTGGACAAACTTGTGTTGTTTTCTCAGGGGCAGCAGAGGCGGGGGAGTGATCTGATAGTAGTTCATTAAATTATGGGGTGGACAGCTGGTATCTTTATCCCAGGGTCAAAATGCCCAATGCTTGAGGGCATCAAAGGAGATGTGAAGGGTAGGTACCTGAGATGTGCTGCAAGGGGTCGTGTTAGAGCCAGAAATGGTAGAAACATTTAAGAATTCAGATAGGCATGTGAATGTGCAGAGAATGGAGGGATATGGACATTGTGTAGGCGGAAGGGATTAGTTAGGCCTTTAATTATCAGTTTAACTGCAGGTTGGACCAAACTAATTAAACTGGTTAGTTTGTTTCTACTGCATAGGACCTGGGAGCAGATCAGTCCGCTTCGCTATACAATCATGAAATAATTTCATGATTATATCATGTCTGATTTTTAAACGTGAGAAGTTCTGCAGATCCTGGGAATCCAAAACAATGCACACAACATCCTGGAGGAACCCAGCAGGTCAGGAAGAAATGAATAAACAGTCAACGTTTCAGGCCAAGACCCTTCTTCGGGACTGAGAGCGAAGGGGGAATATGCCGGAACAAAAAGGTGGGGGGGGAGGGAGAGAGGGTAAAGAGGATAGCTAGAAAGTGATAGGTGAAGCCGGGTGGGTAGGAAAGGTAGAGGGCTGGAGAAGAAGGAATCGGATGGGAGAGGAGAGTGGACCATAGGAGAAAGGGAAGGAGGAGGGGACCCAGGGGAGGTGAAAGGCAGGTGACAAGAGGTAGGGGGCCAGAGAGCCAAACAGAAGAAGAGGGGAGGGGGAGCAAATTTTTTTTTACTGGAAGGAGAAATCGATGTTCACATCCCATTCTCCCCATAACACTTAATACATTGCTCAAGAACCAATCAAGAATTTATCAACCCCTGATATTCAATCTCTGTTATGGTTGTCTAGATCAGAGAGCTGAGCAATCTCTTCTTTAAATACCCCAACAACTTGGCCACCCTCTGTGGCAACAAATTCCACAGATTCACCACAGGCTGGCAAAAGAAAATCCTCATCACCTCAGTTCTAAACCTGCAAGAGGACCACAACCTTATCGTGTTTTGGAGGCTTGTGTGCCTCTATCACCCGGAGAGCTATGTTGGCTGGAGTCAGGGCCTTATGCGTGGGCTCTTGGTAGGGTCACCATGCCAGACTAGAGTGTGAAAGGTAGAGGCCAGACTAAGAGTGGCCCACCAGTCATCCAGGTTCGATGTTCACCCCAGGGCGAACAAAGCTGACTGAGAAAACAAAATTGTTACAGGAACAGCAATGAAGAATCCTTCTACATGAGTGTGAGGGTATTCCTGAGTCTCCACTCGGGACAAAACTGAGGGGAAGCTACTGACATAATGAAGGAAACCCGGAGCTGGAGGACTTTCATTGCTGCCCTAAACACCAGCGGCATAACGAAGTAAGTTAGACGCTGCTTTATTCTAAGACTGTGTCCGCGGATACTCTACTCTCTCACTAATATCTAGTGCTCTTCAGCATTCACAGACAGCGGCAGAGGCCGGGATCGAACATGATCCCTGGTACTTTATGGCGGCAGCTCTAGCTGCTGCGCCACGCCACTGTGCTGCCCTATATTCACTCTAGTAGGATCATGCCCGTGGTGTTAGTAAATATTCGGACTTAATCGTCTTGGATACTGTGTAGTTATGTGTGTGACAGAGAAAAGGGGAAGAGGTGAAAGACAGACACAGACAAGGAGAAGATAGAAAATAGCTAACTGTAAGACTTTGAACTGTGTGATGCAGGCTGAGTTCAGAAAAACAGTGCACACTTACCCTGGGGAATTCGCAATACCATCGCGTCTTCATCGCCAGAGGGGCAGTTTCCAGCCACCAAACCTTGCTCTACAACTGCTGAAGGACACTCCCAGAACTCGCAACACAGGCAGGCAGAATCGTCAGGCAATTCCCACACAAACTTGTACAGCCTGCAGGCGCAGCCCAAACACAAACACACACACACCCACACCTGAGCCAGCCTTCCTCCACAGCCCTGCACCGGAACCTCCGTCAGCCCAGGGATGGGCCAGGCAATGTGGCCAAACCAATCGGATAACCCACTGGGAATGAGCCAGCATCGGATCCAGCGCGGCTTCGAACCAGCAACAACTCCAGCATAATCCCTCTCTCTGCTCCTCTGCAGCGATCAGTTCCTCCGTCATTCATTCCCCCCTTCATTATCATTCCTTGTTTCATCCTATTTTTGCTCTCTCTCCCTTGCACCTTCTGTCTCTTTCCCTCTCAGTTTTCTTTTGCCTGCAGCCTCTCGGAATTTAATTTCACCTTCTCTCCCTCCCTCTCTCTTCACTTTCTTTACCTCTCTCTCTCTCCTTTCTTTCACCATCTCCCCTCCAAATTTCTTTCACTGTCCCTCTCTCAGCTTCTTTTATTTCTCTCCATCTCAACTTTAGTTCATCTTCTCCTGATCTCCCTCTCTCGGAGAAGGTACAGAAACTTCCTTTCTCTCTCTCTCTCTCTCTGTCTCTCTCTCTCTCACACACACACACACACACACACAGCATATCTTTCACCATCTCCCTCCCTCTCAGACTTTCTTCAACAACCCTGTTCTCCACCTCTCCCCCTCATCCTCCACGTTAACGGCACCATTCTGCACTGTATGTGTGTCCGCACCTTCTCCATGGGACCCCCGCAGGTTTCCCTGGGCGCTCTAGCCTCCTGCCCAAGGGGGGACACTAGCTGCTGTCAGTGACCCCCTAATACTGCAGAATCAATGGAGAGTGAGAGAGCGAGGTAGCAGGGAAATCACTTCATGAATGAAGTTGATGACATTGCTTTGAGAGCTGGCACAATCTCAGTGGGCTGAATGGCCTCCCACTGGGCAATTATTTTATTGCTTAGAAAACGGAGCTGGACTCTATTGGTGGAGGAAGGAACTTTCAGGTTTAAGGAGGATAAAGACAAAGTGGTGGAGAGAGAGAGAGGACTTAGTCTAAAGGGTTAGCACGGCATGAATGGGTGGAAGGGCCTTCTGATTGGCCCATGAAGCAATGAACACTACCACATTATTCCCTTTGTTTGTATTATTTACAATAATTTGTACCAATTTTATGCTTTGCATAGTACTGCCACTACAAAACAACAAATTTCGAGTATGTCAATGATAACAACACAGATTCTGATTTTATGATGGGAAATTTGCTGTTTTGCAGTGGCAGTACAGTACAAGTTATCCAAAAGTACTTTAAGTTACAATAAGAAATAAAATAAATTAATTAAATAGTGCCTTATAAATAAATCAGTGATAACCAGCCTGATTCTGAGAGTGTGGATAGTCAGTCCCAACTGAACAAGGGAGGGACTCACATTACATTATCCAGCATGTCCCTCCTCCCACATCCCAGCCTTGACTGTCGGCATGGCAACCCTGTACACAAAGATTGTTGCTGTTGTTTCTAGAGGTGAGAAGCAGAAGTCTGCAGACAATCAAGTCATAGTAACTGCAGTAGATTCCAGTTAATTGGGGCAGCTGTTTACTTAGGACAGCCCTTAAAGAACAAAAACAGAATCTTTAAATTAGCCGTGGTTCCCTTCATTTATTTGGGACACTATACAGCTTAACCGGGGCAGGAGAGTGTTGTCAGTTTCAAACTAGCTTCAATTGCATGGCTGTTAGACACTACACAATGCTTGGAGAGATTATTTTTTAAATAGCGCCAGTTGTGTACGTTTGCATTCAAAAAAGCAGTGATTTTTTTTGTGACTGATAGTTGGCACGAAGTAAGACAATTTGGAACTGTTGTGCTCACCGCGGTTTCAAGCATTCAGGCTTGAAGATGGCAGATACGGCCATGAGTGAAAATGAGAGAACTTCACTACTTCAGCATGTTAGGAACTACAAGGAATTTGAATGTATCAGCAATCACCTTGAATGTTACAATGAAAATGATGATTTAGAGGATGCAATCATCAATAGCTTTGTATGAAGACAGTCCATTATCTGCACTAGGTGTCTGCGCTGATTTTATTCATTTATAGTCAATCAAAAAGAACACAGCAGCACACAAATACTCTGGATGAATGCCTCCATCAATAACTATTAGGAACTAATACATAGTTTTATAGTACTGTACTGTAGAGGTATTGATCATGATCTGATTTGTTCTATATTTCATTTTAATGCATAATTTGTTACTCAGTTAAATGCTTGTTTGTCTTTTTTTTTATACTTTTTTAACTATTTCCATAGATCTTCAGCTAATTGGAGCAGTCGCTTAATGGTGCCAAAATATTCTGGTCCAGCTGTGCGCCAATTAAGCAGAAGCCACAGTCCTGCTGAAGGGTCTCGGCCTGAAACATCAACTGTACACTTTTCCATAGATGCTGCCTGGCCTGCTGAGCTCCTCCAGCACTTTGTGTGTATGTTAACCAGAATCCACAGTATTTACAACTGGGGAATTGTCACCGATCAGTCAGTAAATGATTAACACCAAGCCTACCTGCAGGAATAGTTGGCAACTAGTTGGCAGAGCTCAGGGGGTGGGGAAGCTTCATGTTAACAAGCAGTGCCAATGGGATTGTGGGGTTTTAAGGAGGTCGGTATTTCCCCATAATAAGCGGACACTATGCCAAACTGTGCTGTGACAGACAGAACCCAAGAGCTTTTCCAGCTGACAGATTCTAAACCCCTAATTGGGCAACGTTTTCCACAGAGTGTGGTGGGTACATAAAGCAAGCTACCAGAGGACATGGTGCAGGGAGATATTTGAAAGGAACTCGGCCAGTTAGATGGGTAGGAGAGGTTTAGAAGCTTATGATCTAAAAGCAGGCAAATGGGACTAGCTTGGACAGGCATCTCAGTCAGCCCGTATCTGTGCCGAATGGCTCTGTGGGTCAGTGAGGTGCACATCCAACTGACTGATCCTCCAACAGCCAAGTCCAATTAGTCACACTCCTAAACCCTCTCCCTTTTGCCCATCAGTATGTGCACAACTCTCTGCCTCTACTGGACAGCCTTTCCAACTATCGACACTTCAGGAGACTTGTAAACCTGCCCCTGTCTAGCTGGAGTTTTTGCAGTGACACTGTCTCCCGAGCTCCAACATAGAAGGAATTCTGGCTCCTTTTCCCACTCCTTCAGGGAGGCAATCAGTGTCATTAAGACCTGCCGGCCTGGCCGTTCCCTTTCCTCTCTTTTCCATCAATTTTATTTAGAGATACAGCTCAGTCACAGGCCTTTCCAGCGCAACGAGCCCCCACTGTCCAACTACACCCAGCTGAACAATTAACCCACAAGCCCGTACGTCTTTGGATTGTGGGAGGAAACTCACGCGGTCACGGGGAGAACGTATAAACTCCTTACAGACAGTGCTGGGAATTGAACCCACATCTCTAACCACTACACTACTGTGTCACCCGAACTGCTAGGCCCTCCATCTCCTGGAGCTTGAAAGCCCAGGTGGCCCAACTCCAGAACAAGAACATGAGAAGGACTCCACTCGATATATCACAGGCGCGTCCCTCCTCACCACTGGATGGACTGACTGGAGGCAATGCCTCAAGAAGGCAACATCTGTCATCAAGGGACTCCAACATCTGGAACATGCCACTCTCTCGCAACTGCCGTCAGGCAGGAGGTACACCATGTTCAAGAACAGCTGCTTCCCTTCAACCATTCAGACCTTGAAACAACCTGCACAACCGTAATCCCTCATGATAAAAGGTGCAGGTGCTGGAAATCCAAGGCAACACACCCAAAATGCTGGAGGGACCCAGCAGCGTCCGTGTAAACAAAAGTAAACAGTCGACATTTCAGGTAAACAGACCTGATGAAGGGTCTCGGCCTGAAACATTGACTCTTTGCTCTTTTCCATCAATGCTGCCGGGCCTGCTGGGTTCCTGCAGCATTTTGTGTGTGCAACCCTAATCACTACCCCAGTGTAGCAACACCATGAGCACTTCCACTGCTTTGCACTTCAATGGAGTCTGGTTTTGTGTGCTTCTAATATGTTCTTTCTTTTATAATTTATATAAAGGATGTTGCTAACTTATGCTGCTCTTGTGAATATAGTCTTTGATGTGCTACGTGCCCCTGATGCTGCGGCAAGTAAGTGTACCCGTGCATGCATGTACTTGTGCAGATGACAGTAAGTTCGACTTTGACTTTGAAGGACAGCTTCTTCCCCAATACTGTCGGACCAGCTAGCTCTTCCACGTGCCCCCCTCTGCACTCTCTCATTGACTTAGCAGCTGCCATTTCTTCTTACACTGTGTCACACTGCACTGCAAACTTTGCTCAAGAGATTCTGCGGATGCTGGAAATCATTAGCAGCACCCGAGAACTCAACAGGTCAGGCAGCCTCCATGGAGGGAACCGTTTGTCACTGTTTATATCACTGTAGTTATTTTTACCATGTTTACTTTGGTATTGTACTGTATACGAGGCCGAGTTGCTAGCTCGATGCTCAACCCAGCGGAGATGGAGAGCGTGCAGGGAGCCGGCCGGATTCGAACCTGGGACCTCTCACCCCGAAGGCTGGTGCAGATGCCACTACACCGGCTCTGCATAGACATTAGTATTGGGAATTGGCCTATTACTACCACATGTACTGAGATACAGTGACAGCAGACAGATCACTCCCTACACGAGTGCCCTAAGTTGAAAAACAGAATGCAGAGGGTAGTGTTGCTGATGCAGTTGCTGAGAGCTTCATGCAACGAGGGATTTTATTGACCCTCTCTGGTGTGCGTGAAGATAAACTGACCTGAATCTGAATCACAATGGGAAGCAACTTCTCAGCATTTCTGCTGACGTCCATCGACACCACCGAGCTCACCCACAACCGCAGTTGGAGGTCCGCCCACCCAGCCTGGGCAGCACCGAGCCCTCACCCGCAACTGTGTCCAGAGGTACACTTACCCAGTCTGGGGGGTAGTACCACCGTGTCCTCATCTCACTGGCCTTCCAAAACCAGATCAGACCACAAGCCCTGACTGTCGACTCATCCTCATCCATTGGCCTTGTGTGTGGCCAGGCACCAACTACAACAGCTCCTCATTGGCTGGGGGGTTATGTCGAGGTGGCCTGGGAGCCGGAGTCTCACTGACACGGACTTGGCATGAGGGCCTCAAGAGCCCAATAGTTCAGCTCCCCCGTCAAAGGAGGAGGAGGCTTCTGAATCCAGCCTTCAGCAGCCCGTCAGGAGAGATCTCTCCCGAACCCGAGGGATTTTCCCTGCGCAGGGGCCAGCTCCGGGAGACCGGGGATGTCACTCGGAGAGCAGAGGCCCGGGGTCGGCCGGGCGAGGCTCCGAGCTCCGCTGAGCTAACGAGGAGCAGCCGGGGGAGACTAGGCTGGGCAAGCCAAGCAGGGAGCGGGCAAGTCACCGCAGGCAAAGACTGAGAAACAGGAACTGCTCGGGTTGGGGTGGGAAGGAAGTCAGTCTGAAACTCTGGAGAGGCAGCCGCTCAAATCCAGGCCACCGTGCCTGAGGGTTTGCAACACAGTCACTTTCATTAAACAACTTGCTGGAGATTGCTGTGCACATCGAAGATTAAGATTAGCTTTATTTGTCACATGTACCATGAAAGCATAAGACACAGGAGCAGAATCAGGCCATTCAGCCCATCGAGTCTGCTGCACCATTCCATCATGGCTGATCCTGGATCCCATTCAACCCCATACACCTGCCCTCTCACCATATCCCTTGATGCTCCGACCAATCAGGAATCTGCCAACTTCCGCATGAAGTATACCCACGAAATTAGCCTCAACCGCAGTCTGTGGCAGAGCATTCCACAGGTTCGCCACTCTTTGGATAAAAAAAAAGTTCCTCCTTACTTCTGTTCTAAAATTTTGAGGCTGTGCCCTCTAGTTCTGGATACCCCCACCAGAGGAAACATCCTCTCCACATCCACCCTATCTAGTTCTTTCAACATTGGGTAGGTTTCAGTGAGATCCCCACATGTTCCTCGAAATTCCAGTGAGTACAGGCCCAAAGCTGCCAAACGCTCCTCATATGTTAACCCCTTCATTCCAGAAATCACATTGAGACCCCTTCATTCCCGAAAACGCTCGTTCGCTGCTGTCGTTACTGCACAGTCGGGAATCTTTCGGAGAGAAGGCCTCAAAATCCCCGGCCTTGCCTGCTTTTGGCGACCGAGAAGGAGGTCGAATCGTTCGGATAGACATGGCGCTCAGTACTTGGTGTCGAAGTTTTCGGATGACTCAGAGTCAGACCGTGGTCGGGTATGGCAGGGAGAGTTTTTCTTCCTTCTCTCCGTCTGCGTGAGATGTGGGACATTTGAGAGACTTTGAACTTTTACTGTGCTCATGGACTCTTTCATCAAGTTATGGTACTGTTGCACTGTTGTAACTATATGTTATATTTACGTGGTTTTGTTAGTTTTTCATTCTTGGTCTGTCCTGTGTTTTGTGATATCACACCGGAGGAAATATTGTATCATTTCTTAATGCATGCATTACTAAATGACAATAAAAGAGGACTGTGTGTCTTCATAATCTAAACATAGTGTGAAAAGCAGTTTGAATCAAATCAAGTCACAGGTATTATGCTGAGAAACCCACAAGTTTTACTGCGCTTGCACTGCCATCATAGCACACCCACATCTCACTGCATTGACGCAGAAGGCCGGGGTCTCCCAGCGACACTGCAATGTCACCTTCTAAGACACGAGATACTGCAAAACTGGAGCAACACACTCAAAATGCTGGAGGATCTCAGCAGGCCAGGCAGCATCTATGGAGGGGAATGATCGAACAGTCAACGTTTCAGGCCGAGACCCTTCGGTCTCGATCTGTTTCTTTCCCTCCGTAAATGCTGAGTTCCTCCAGCTTTTGTGTGCGTTGCCCGAGTCTTTCCCTCGGTCGCTGGAGATTCCAGGAGCTCACGGGGACCTGTCACATTATGGCAGGCAGTAACTCTCACCTCGAGGTTAAGCCTTCAGCGGGGGCTGACCTCCTCTTGGGGAGGGGTTCCTGAGGGAGTGCTGCGTTGTCAGGAGCTGACGTCCAGCTGGAAAGGCAATGGCCCATCTCCCAGGTCAGCATCAAGCCACCGGGAGCAGCAAAGGAGACTTCACCAAGACATAAGAAACGTTTAGGGATCAGATGTGTAGCCCCGCAAAGGAAGTGGGGCAGTAGCACAGCGGGCAGAGCCACTGCCTCGTTTTTCCAGGGATCCTGGTTCGATCCCCACCTCCGCTGCACACTGTGTGGAGTTTGCATGTTTCACCTGCAGCTGTGCAAGTTTTCCCCACGTCCCAATGACATGCGGGCTGGGGGGTGGTGGGGTAAATGGTCTCCAGGATGTGGGTGAGGTATGAAGTGAGGTGAAGGCACAGTAGGGAAAATAAAGCAAGTTTAAATGTAGGATCAGTGTAAATGTCAGTCACCGAGAAACAGGCCATTCAGCCCATCGAGTTAATGCCAACCATCAATCCATCCTTTTACGGTGATCTCATTTCATTCACCCCACATTCCCACCACTTGTCTCAGATTCTACCCCTCACTAGGGGTAATTTACAACGGCCAGTGAACGCGCTGACCTGCACGCCTTTGGGTTGTGGGAGGAAACCAGAGCACCTGGGTGAAACCCACGCGGCCCCAGAGAGAACGTGCAAACTTCACACACAGTGCTGGAGGTCGGGATCGAACCCGGGTCTCTGGTGCTGAGAGGTTGTGGCTCTACCTCCTATGCCGAGGGATCTGTTTCTGTGCCCTTTCACTTATGCATTTGATAGACAGATTGGCCTCGTCCTGCATCATGTTGAATGATCATCAACCCTAGAGGCTGCAGCTTTGCTCAGATAGGACACGTCCAGCTATATTTGATATCTCACACTGTTACTGTCAAGAGCAGGCAGAGTCATGTAGCAGCTGAAAAGCCCGAGGTCAGGAACACATCCTGAAGGACAATAGAGCGTGGCTGCAGAAACAGTAATCCCTCCCCGAGTCCAAGCGAGATACGGACTGGGACCACTCCGTGGGCAACCAAGTGAAGTAGTCAGTCACCGTGGGGAGGGCTTCTGACCCTGGTTCCTGGGGTCAGCTCACAGCCAGAGAGCAGACCACAATGATGCAATGGTTGCCCATGGAGTCTGTATCTCTCCCCCGGACTCGGCGGGGGGGGGGGGGCGGGGGGATTGTTGTTTCTGCTGCCACAAATAGGAAGTGTGATGTGCGTAAGAATGGTTAAAGAGGAAGAGGTGAACTTGAAGCACAGCAGCCCTTCCGGATGCATCGCGGCTCGGCACGGCATCTGCTCTGCCCAAGACCACAAGAAACTGCAGGGAGCTGTGGGGACAGATCACCACATCGTGGAAACCCGACATGGACGCCGCTCCATTTCCCACTGCCCCTGTAAAGCAGCCAGAATAATCGAAGACCGTAACACCCTGGACGTTCTCCTTTTCATAATGATTGATTGATTCACTCATTCTAGCTACAGCATGGAACAGGCCATTCTGGCTCTTTGAGCCATGCTTCCCACAGCAAGACCACAACGCCAGTTAACCCTAATCTAATCACGGGACGGTTTACAATGACCAATTAACCTACCCGCTGCATCGTCGGACTGAGGGAGGAAACCAGAGCACCCGGGGACGAGCCAGGCATTCCACGGTGAGGACGTACAGACTCCTTACAGAACGGCACCGGAATTGAACTCCAAACTCCGGAATGGCCCAAGCTGTAATAGCGTAGCACTAACCACTACACTGCCGTGGCATCTTCCCTCTCCCATCGGGCAGAAAATGGAAAGATCTGAAAGTACATCATACCAGGCTGAAGGGCAGCTTATAACAACAGGGTAGAAGGGTATTGAAAGGTTCACTAGTACGATAAGACAGACTCTTGACCTCACATTGTGTGGGCATGTGGCCAAGTGGTTAAGGCTTTCGACTAGCGATCTGAAGGTCGTGAGTTCGAGCCACAGCTGAGGGAACGTGTTGTGTCCTTAATCACACATTGCTCTGCGATGACACTGGTGCCAAGCTGTATGGGTCCTAATGCCCTTCCCTTGGACAACATTGGTGTCGTGGAGAGGGGAGACTTGCAGCATGGGCAACTGCCGGTCTTCCATACAACCTTTCCCAGGCCTGCGCCCTGGAGAGTGAAGACTTTCCAGGCGCAGATCTATGGTCTCGCAAGGCTAGCGGATGCCTTTGACCTCACAGTCTACCTCATCATGGTCTTACAACTTAATGCTCCTGCACCACACTCTCTTTGGAGCTGTTCACAGTTTATACTGTACTCTGCTGTTTTACTTTGTTCTACCTCAATGCACTGTGTAATGATCTGATCTGTATGAACAAGTGACAATAATAAACTAATTCTAATTGCAATGGGGGAAAAGAACGGGTAATCGCATCCTGTAACTCTCTGCAAGATGTTTATCACTCTGCATATAATCCATCTGAACACCCGGATTAGATCCCAGCCTGTAACTTAACCCCTGGCATCCTTTAGGGTTTGGCTTAAGGCTAGGTTTAAGTATAAATCCTGCCAAACCAGCTGAGATCCCAGCCTGTAACTCGCTCCCAGATATTCATTATTAAATATACGTGCCCTCAGTGGCTACTGTAGATCTGAGTGCAAGATCCAACCAGTTCCCCTCCACCACCACCCTCATCCATTTGGTAGAACTGGTCGTCATCCTCAGCAATTTCTCCTTCAGATCTTCCCACTTTCTCCAAACACAAGGAGTAGCTGCATGAGCCTCAGTTGTGCCTGCTTTTTTGTTGGCTACATAGAACAGTCTTCCCCGGTAATGCTCCCCGACTCTTGCTGCGCTACACTAATGACTGCATTGGTGTTGCTTCATGTACTCATCAATTTCATCAACTTTGCCTCCATCTTCCACCCTACCCTTAAATTTACTTGGTCCATGTCTGACATCTCTTTCCCCTTTCTCAATCTCTCTGTTTCCATCTCTGAAGACAAACTGTCTACTGACATCTTTTATAATCCTACCCATTCCCTTGGCTATCTTGATTATACCTCTTCCCACAATTTCTCCTGTAAAAATGTTATTCCCTTTTCTCAGTTCCACCTTCTCCCCTGCATCTGTTCCCAGGACGAAGCTTTCCATTCCAGGACATCAGAGATGTCCTTCTTCTTCAAAGAATAGGGTTTCCCTTCTCCATTATTGATGTTGCCCTCACACCCATTTTCTCCATTCCCTCGACATCTGCACTCATCCTATCTTCCCACCACTTTAACAGGGATAGATTTATCAACCTTTGACCCTCTGCATCTAACACATCATTCGCCAGAACTTCGCCATCTTCAGCAGGATCCGACCACCAAGCACATCTTTACCTCACCCCCCCCCCCCACCATGACTCTCTGCTTTCTGCAGAGATCCCTCCATGATTTCCTTGAACGTTTGTCCCTCCCGGCACTTAGCCCTGCAAGTTATACACCTGCCCATTCCCCTCCTCCCTTACTTCCATTCAGGTCCCCAAACAGTCCTTCCAGGTGAGGAAACACATCACCTGCAGATCTGTTGGGGTTGTCGATTGTACCTGGTGCCCCAGACGCACCTCCTCTTCATTGGTAAGAACTGACATAAGTTGGGGGTCTGCTTTGCTCCATCTGCCAAAACTGGAATTCCTAAGTGGCCATCCATTTTAATTTTTATCCCCATTCCCTTTCTGAAATGTTGGTCCATGGCCTCTTTTTCCAAGATGAGGCCACGCTCAGGATGGAGGAGCAACACCTCATATTCTGTATAGATAGCCTCCAAACCAATGGCATAAAGATCAATTTTTCCTTCCGGTAATATTTCCCTCTTCTTCCATTCCCAACATGGCCTCTTACCCCTTCTCCTCACCTGCCTATCACCTCCCTCGTGCCCCTCCTTCTTCCCTGTCTTCCATTGTCCATGCTCCTCTCCTATCAGATTCCTTCTTCTCCAACCCTTTACCTTGTCCACCCACCTGGCTTCACCTCGCACCTTCCAGCTAGTCCTTCCTCCCTTCCTCCCATCTTTTTAGTCTGGTGTCTTCCCACTTCCTTTCCAGTCATGAAGAAGGGTCTCAATGTGAAAGATCAACCTTTTATTCATTTCTATAGATGCTGCCTGACCAGCTGTGTTCCTCCAGGGCTTTGTGAGTTCCACTGTGTGTGTGTGAGTGTCACTGAGTGTGTGTGTGTGTGAGTGTCACTGACTGTGAGTGAGTGTCACTGAGTGTATGTGTGTGTCACTGAGTGTGTGTGTGTCACTGAGTGTATGTGAGTGTCACTGAGTGTGTGAGTGTCACTGACTATGTGAGTGTCACTGAGTGTATGTGTGTGTCACTGAGTGTGTGAGTGTCACTGAGTGTGTGTGAGTGTCACTGAGTGTGAGTGAGTGCCACTGAGTGTGTGTGAGTGTCACTGAGTGTGTGTGTGTGTGAGTGTCACTGACTGTGAGTGAGTGTCACTGAGTGTATGTGTGTGTCACTGAGTGTGTGAGTGTCACTGAGTGTGTGTGAGTGTCACTGAGTGTGAGTGAGTGTCACTGAGTGTGTGTGTGTCACTGAGTGTGTGTGTGTCACTGAGTGTGTGTGAGTGTCACTGACTGTGTGAGTGTCACTGAGTGTGTGAGTGTCACTGAGTGTGTGTGTGTGTGAGTGTCACTGACTGTGAGTGAGTGTCACTGAGTGTATGTGTGTGTCACTGAGTGTGTGAGTGTCACTGAGTGTGTGTGAGTGTCACTGAGTGTGAGTGAGTGTCACTGAGTGTGTGTGTGTCACTGAGTGTGTGTGAGTGTCACTGACTGTGTGAGTGTCACTGAGTGTGTGTGTCACTGACTGTGTGAGTGTCACTGAGTGTGTGAGTGTCACTGAGTGTGAGTGAGTGTCACTGAGTGTATGTGAGTGTCACTGAGTGTGTGAGTGTCACTGAGTGTGAGTGTCACTGAGTGTATGTGAGTGTCACTGAGTGTGTGAGTGTCACTGAGTGTGAGTGAGTGTCACTGAGTGTGTGAGTGTCACTGAGTGTGTGAGTATCACTGAGTGTGTGTCACTGAGTGTGAGTGAGTGTCACTGACTGTGAGTGTCACTGAGTGTGTGTGTCACTGAGTGTATGTGAGTGTCACTGAGTGTGTGAGTGTCACTGAGTGTGAGTGAGTGTCACTGAGTGTGTGAGTGTCACTGAGTGTGAGTGTCACTGAGTGTGAGTGAGTGTCACTGACTGTGTGAGTGTCACTGAGTGTGTGAGTGTCACTGAGTGTGAGTGAGTATCACTGAGTGTGTGAGTGTCACTGAGTGTGTGAGTGTCACTGAGTGTGAGTGAGTGTCACTGAGTGTATGTGAGTGTCACTGAGTGTGTGAGTGTCACTGAGTGTGTGAGTGTCACTGAGTGTGAGTGAGTGTCACTGAGTGTGTGAGTATCACTGAGTGTGTGTCACTGAGTGTGAGTGAGTGTCACTGACTGTGTGAGTGTCACTGAGTGTGTGTGTCATTGAGTGTATGTGAGTGTCACTGAGTGTGTGAGTGTCACTGAGTGTGTGAGTGAGTGTCACTGAGTGTGTGAGTGTCACTGAGTGTGAGTGAGTGTCACTGACTATGTGAGTGTCACTGAGTGTGTGAGTGTCACTGAGTGTGAGTGAGTATCACTGAGTGTGTGAGTGTCACTGAGTGTGAGTGAGTGTCACTGAGTGTGTGTGTGTCACTGAGTGTGTGAGTGTCACTGAGTGTGTGAGTGTCACTGAGTGTGAGTGAGTGTCACTGAGTGTGTGAGTGTCATTGACTGTGTGAGTGTCACTGAGTGTGTGAGTATCACTGAGTGTGTGAGTATCACTGAGTGTGTGTCACTGAGTGTGAGTGAGTGTCACTGACTATGTGAGTGTCACTGAGTGTGAGTGTCACTGAGTGTATGTGAGTGTCACTGAGTGTGTGAGTGTCACTGAGTGAGTAAGTATCACTGAGTGTGAGTGAGTGTCACTGAGTGTGTGAGTGTCACTGAGTGTGAGTGAGTGTCACTGAGTGTGTGAGTGTCACTGAGTGTGAGTGAGTGTCACTGAGTGTATGTGAGTGTCACTGAGTGTGAGTGAGTGTCACTGAGTGTGTGAGTGTCACTGAGTGTGAGTGTCACTGAGTGTGAGTGTCACTGAGTGTGTGAGTGTCACTGAGTGTGAGTGAGTGTCACTGAGTGTGTGAGTGTCACTGAGTGTGTGAGTGTCACTGAGTGTGAGTGAGTGTCACTGAGTGTGTGTGTGTCACTGAGTGTGTGAGTGTCACTGAGTGTGTGAGTATCACTGAGTGTGTGAGTGTCACTGAGTGTATGTGAGTGTCACTGAGTGTGTGAGTGTCACTGAGTGAGTGAGTGTCACTGAGTGTGAGTGAGTGTCACTGACTATGTGAGTGTCACTGAGTGTGTGAGTGTCACTGAGTGTGAGTGAGTATCACTGAGTGTGTGAGTGTCACTGAGTGTGAGTGAGTGTCACTGAGTGTGTGTGTGTCACTGAGTGTGTGAGTGTCACTGAGTGTGTGAGTGTCACTGAGTGTATGTGAGTGTCACTGAGTGTGTGAGTGTCACTGAGTGAGTAAGTATCACTGAGTGTGAGTGAGTGTCACTGAGTGTGTGAGTGTCACTGACTGTGTGAGTGTCACTGAGTGTGAGTGAGTGTCACTGACTATGTGAGTGTCACTGAGTGTGTGAGTGTCACTGAGTGTGAGTGAGTATCACTGAGTGTATGTGAGTGTCACTGAGTGTGAGTGAGTGTCACTGAGTGTGAGTGAGTGTCACTGAGTGTATGTGAGTGTCACTGAGTGTGTGAGTGTCACTGAGTGTGAGTGCCCTTCTACTGCTGTGGCCCATCCCTTTTGAGGTTTGGCACATTGTGCATTCAGAGATGTTCTTACACACATCACTGTGTAACACATGGTTATTTAAGTTACTGTAAACTTCCTGTCAGCTTGAACCAGTCTGGCTGATCTCCTTTGACATCTTTCATTAATAATCAGTTTTTGCCCACAAAATAGCTGCTCGCTGGGTGTTTCTTTTTTTCGTTTTTTCACACCATGCTCTGTAAACTTTAGAAACTGTTGTGTGAAAATCCTAGAAGATCAGCAGTTTCTGAGATACTCAAACCTCCCTGTCTAGCACCAACAATTATTCCACAATCAAAGTCACTTAGATCACATTTCCTTCCCATTCTGATGTTTGGTCTGAACAACGACCGAACCTTTTGACCATGTCTGTATGTTTTTATGCATTGAGTTGCTGACACATGATTGGCGGATTAGATATCCGCATTGTGTACCAAATAACGTGGCCACAGAGTCCAGCTAATTCTGAACCCTTGAATTAGATCTCCCTGTAACGCACCCCCCCGTGTATCCATTACGCTATATATTAATGTGTTAAAACCTCAATTAGATCTCAGCCTGTGATCCACTAGTAATCAATATATAAATCCCCTAAATCTCCTGATTAGATTCCAGCGTATAGCTCACCCTTGGATATTGTATTTTTTTTCTCTCAATATCATTTTCATGTTATATTCTTGCACAGGTATCGTTATATTTACTTTGCATTCTGCAAGCTACATATAATTTATGTTAATTTAAGTTTACGTTAGTTTATGTACAAATTGACAATAAACTGGACTGGTCAAAGAACACTGAGGCTGTCTACAAGAAGGGTCAGAGCCGTCTCTATTTCCTGAGGAGACTGAGGTCCTTTAACATCTGCCAGACGATGCTGAGGATGTTCTATGAGTCTGTGGTGGCCAGTGCTATCATGTTTGCTGTTGTGTGCTGGGGCAGCAGGCTGAGGGTAGCAGACACCAACAGAATCGACAAACTCATTCGTAAGGCCAGTGATGTTCTGGGGATGGAACTGGACTCTCTCACGGTGGTGTCTGAAAAGAGGATGCTGTCCAAGTTGCATGCCATCTTGGACAATGTCTCCCATCCACTACATAATGTACTGGTTGGGCACAAGAGTACATTCAGCCAGAGACTCATTCCACCAAGATGCAACACAGAGCGTTATAGGAAGTCATTCCTGCCTGTGGCCATCAAACTTTACAACTCCTCCCTTGGAGGGTCAGACACCTTGAGCCAATAGGCTGGTCCTGGACTTATTCCCTGGCATAATTTACATATTACTATTTAACTATTTATGGTTTTATTACTATTTATTATTTATGGTGCAACTGTAACGAAAACCAATTTCCCCCGGGATCAATAAAGTATGACTATGATTGTCCTTGTCTTGTAACACTGTGGTGCTGCTGCAAAAAGGGGCATTTTATACCCCGTTCGGATGTGTGCTTATGAAGCAATTAACTTTTGAACTTAAACCATCCAAAAATGGACGGCTATCCAGAGCGAGCTACAGGCTGCAAGCAGGGTTGAAAGGGTTAACACAAGCAGGAGAAAATCTGCAGATGCTGGGAATCCACGCAACACACTCAAACTGCTTACTCCTTTCCATCGATGCCGCCTGGCCTGCTGAGTTCCACCAGCATTCTGTGTGTGTGTGTGTTGCTACAAAGGGTTAAGTTTAGTGCGAGGCTTAAACTTCCTCAAGATCAGAAGGTAATTCAGCCGTGGCTGCTTACACTGATTACGTGCGCGCTGATTGGGCGCAGATGAACCGTTTCCGGCCGGTCAGAGCAGAACATTAAAACACAAACCCGAGTGGAATCGAGGAAACTCCCTTCAAAGCAACCTTGGAGATGTCCACATTGTGTTCAAAGACTGCTGAGGCGTGTGTAGCAGAAGCGCTCCACCGGAGTCATGTTACAGCTCAGCTGTGCGGCTGAACAGGTTCCCGGCGGCTCTTCCCGTGATCCCGATCCTGTTTCCAGGTGTTAAAGCGAATCCCCCTCTCCCGCTCGCTGAAACACTGACACCAGATAGGAAGCTGGAGGCAGAGCTTGGGTTAAATTTACAGTTTAAAAAAAACTTCACAGTAGATGTACGGAGGAGAGCATTGTGACTGGTTGCATCAAGGCCTGGGTTGGCTCAGGAGCACAAGAGATCCCCGAGAGCTTTCAGCTCCATCAAGGGAGAAGACGGCATCCAGCATTCGGGACTCCCGCCACTTCGGACATACTCTCTTCTCATTACTACCATCAGGGACGCGGTACAGGAGCCTGAAGACCTACACCCAAAACATTTCAGGAGACGTTTCTTCCCCTCTGCCACCGGATTTCTGAACAGAGCGG